>NC_053430.1:53541953-53721670 GCF_007990345.1 Gossypium hirsutum | reverse complement strand
TTGCTTACTCGTTTCTTGATTCTTGTTTTATAGATTTTGGTTCGTCAGCTATCGGGCTCGGGATTTTCGAAGTCGAAGTCGTCCACACTATCAAAGCCCTTTTGGTACACTTTTGGTTGAACTCTGAAAATGGCATGTATAGGACTACCCTTTTTGTTGTTGGTCATGTACACTTTGGTTTTGTATAAATTTGGATAGCCATGCGAAAATGGCTTATATATACTTTGAGCATAGCATTATAATCGTTTTTGTATGATGTTCATTGAGAGGTATGGAAATGTTTGGTAACAATTAGCCATTGGAATGGTTAATCACGATCATTTTGGTGCTATGTATGACAAGTTCTAGTTGATTCATGGAAAACCATGAAAATGGTAAAGTTCACCTTAAAAACAGATGCTGACAGTAGCAGTGGTGTGGATTTTAAAAATCACTAAAAATAGTAGAAATGGAATAATAGTGGATAAATTATGTAATCGAACCTTGATGAATCTACTTTCATATGGAAGAAATGAAACGATCATATGAGTCGTATTTTAGGAGATATTTAAGTTTTCGTGGAACAGGGTCAGAGCGATTTCTGGATCCCCTGATCTGACTTTGGAAATTCATTATAAATTAGCCAGAGATAATTAGAGGTCATGCCATATATGTGTAGATTCCTTTTGAGTATAGTTTCGTTAGAAACAAACGGCATAAGTAATGAAGCCCTGTACAGGAAGATATATAAGTCATAATGCATGAAGGTCAGAGCAGTCGAACCCTGAAACAGGGGAGACTTTAACTAATAAACTGTACTAATTGGCTCAACCAAAAATTCTAGAAAAAAATTTGTAGATGGATATATGAGTCTAGTTTTAGTTAAAATTTATGAAACTGGTTTTCTAGTTTTGAAACTCAAGATATGATTTTAAGGTAACAGTGACGCAGTTAGCCAGCTTGTCTGGAAATTTTTTTTTTGGACTGTGAGAATCTATGAATTAAGTCTATTAGCACCTCGTGTTCGATTCCGGCAACGGTCTCGGGTATGGGGTGTTACATTCCTTATGTCTATTTCCACAATATTCACATTCTAGAATTTCAATGTTCCGAGCTGGGCATATAATACTGCCAGTAGATACAGTAGTTTGTCTCTTTTGACTTCTGTCTCCTCTTTCTGGTCTTGAACTGAATCTTCCACTACCACGAGATTCCCTCGACTGTTTGAATTGCAGACTTGAACTAGCAGTTCCAGGACGTTTTCCAGCTGAACAGATAGTTTCAGAATTTTTACTTTTCCCCAGTTCTTGCTCAATCATTTTAGCTATTTCTACTAAATCTGCAAACTTTGTGATCCGTAGAGGCATCAATTGCAGTTGGAATTCATCTCACAGTCCTCTTAGAAATCGCTTGCATCTATCAGCTTCAGTCGGTAAAAATTTAGTTACATATCTGCTCCATCTCAGAAATTCCCGTTCATAATCCACTACGAACATATATCTCTGTTTCAGCATCAAAAACTCCTGTTTCCGGTCTTCTATATATGTCTCTCCCAAATACTTCTTCTGAAATTTTTGTTGAAAGAATTCCCAGTTTACCTGTTCCTCTAGTATATTCTAAATCACTGATTCCCACCATATGTAAGCCTCTTCTTGTGATAGAGAAACAACACATACTAAACTTTCTTGTGGTGTGCATTCTAATTGCTTCAAAATTCTCTTGGTAGTCTCTAACCAATTTTCATCTATTGTTGAATCAGTTCCCTTTAATCCCCAAAATTCTGTAGCTCCGTATTTTCACAATTCCTTAATAGGGGCTCGTCGGGTAGCAGGGGTAGAAATAGTAGCAGGCATACTTCCTACTGCTCTTTGAAGAGCTTTAACAATCACTCTAAATATTTCTGTATTATCCCTTCCAGTAATTGGTGGTTGGTTACCTATAGGATTTACATTTGGGGTTGCAGATTTAGATTCATTTACATCATGTGATCCATCTCTACTGTACACTTCCTAATCGGTACCCTCGATACTTTCGTCAGACATCTTTTATTCACTAAAAAACAGAGTTAATTTATTAGTATATAAATCAACATCCAATCCTAACTCAAAGTTAACATAATAATGGCATGTACCTTTGACTCAATTTCGTGCTCGATTTAGCCTTAGAGTTGACTAAACCTGAGTAGCTCTGATACCACTAAATATAACACCCACTAACCCCAAATCATCACCGGAATAGGGCTACAAGGCATTACCGAACTTATACACTAACATTTATACAAAACCAAGTCATAAACTTTACATTTCAAATCAATATTCATCAAAATTCATCATAAAGTCCCTAATGTGAGCCTATGGGGCCGAATATATGTTTTAGAAGTGATTCAAGACTAAACTGGCAACTTTAGAATTTTTTCCGTGAAGATAGGGGCACATGCCCGTGTGGCCTAGGACATGCCTGTGTGCCCTGGGACATGGCCGTGGGGCAAGGCCATGGGCAGGTCTGACTTGCACACACGACCGTAGGAACAGCCTATGTGACATAAACAGAGAGCCACACGGCCTGAGCACACGCCCATGTGACTTGGTCGCGTGAAAACATGATTTTTGATCATTTTTAAGCTATTTTCACATGCTAAATACATCTAATTCATATCCAAACATTTACTAATAGTTCTTAAATCAAATATCATTCATTATACCATTCAAACTTAGAAAATATTCAATCATTCACTTCAACACCTCTTAAGGATTATATACCACAATTCATCAAAATTATACTACATTTTCATACTAGTCAAACTCATATAAGTTTAACTTGCAAAGGATGCATATTTCATACCATGCTTCAACAACTTTCATGTTTATTCACTATCATGTACAAAATAACACCTTAACAACCTAGGTACATGCCATTTTACCAAAAGAAAAGCATTCACCACTTTGAGTCTGGGATTGGCTTGGATGCTGAGTCCTTAGCTTTCTTTAGTACCTAGTCCTGCGCACGGAAACATACCGTACACTGAGTATACACTCAGTGGTATTTCTATAAACTAATACTTAAAACAATAATAAGCTATGTATATACATTGTAACTTAAACTTTTTATTTCATAATCTTAGTAGCTTCATCACTTATTTTTAACTTATAACTCTTAAATGTAATTAAACAATTCTTCATATACATTTCATATCATTCAATATCTTTCAACAATTGTATAACTGTCACAGTAACAGTCATGTAATCAATAGCAGTCAGTCTTCAGTACTTTCATATACCCCTATTAACATAACTCGGACCTGGACGGATACACGGATCCAACCCACACACCGGGGATAATATACAGTGTTTCATCAGCCAAAACCGGAATACACCGTAGGGTAATAGCAATAGTAACAGTCATAGTCAAGTATAAAATACCTCTTCGGAACGAATCCGAAACAGTAACAGTAGTCGACACATATAGTGTCTCATCGACACACAGTCGGAATATCCCTGAACACTTCCAATCCTATGGCATGCCAATTATATCCTTCTAGTCCAACACTGTTAATAAGGTATTCAAATCATTTCATTTTGATTCAGAAACAGTAACAATTTTTTTCATCATTTCATTTATCATTCATGCTAACAATTAAAAATAGTAATTACTTTTATTAAATCATTAAGCATAGTTTATAGAAATACAAACCGATATTCTCGGGTTTATTCGATATCCTCGTTCACTTTCTCCTTTCCCTTTTTCGATGACGTTTCTGGTGCTACATTGGCTACATAAAATTTAACATTTAAAATTATCAATATATGTTATTTAATAACACACTCTTTAATATCCATGTAACTTTTACTATATTTCCTATTAGGTCTTACCACCATAATCATTCTTGTCTTCAAATAATCTTATAAATTTCATTTTTGTACCTACTTTAAACAAGTTTCAACTCTTAATATTCAATATAAAACATCAATTCTACAATTTAAACAATCTAATCCTCACTATAACAAAACTTATATCTATCTTTACAAATCAATCATTTTCCCACTTTTAACTTGAATTTCTATCAATTAAACCAATAATTCATCAATTCATACAACTTAATCAACATCTAAAAATTCATTAAGTTCCTAAATTTCAACATAACTCAAATAATATTTCTTCTTAGGATTCCATAAACACCAAATTACAAGAAAATGGACTAAATTGACTTACCACTTGAACTTCAAACATCAAAACCCTATTTTTCCTTTCTTTTTCTTTCTCTTTTTCTTTCTTTCATTCCCTGCTCTGTTTCATCCCTTTCTCCTTTCTTTTTCTTTATGTTTTATTTCTTTTATTTTCTTTATTCTTTTATTATTATAACATATATATTATTATATTATTAAATTATTATAATTATTATTTCTTATTTAATAAGTAAATATATATTTATACATACATTTGTACCAATTAAAATAATACAAATGTATTCATTCATATCACACACTTGTCTCCTAAGGCTTATTTGCTAATTTAGTCCCTTGACTTTTATATAGTTTATAATTAAACTTTTACCCTTTATTCAATCTAGTCCTTTCACTAACATAGCCTTAATTCAAGCTAATTCACTTAACCAAAGTCTAATTGACTACACTACGAGCTTCGTAAATATTTCTAATAAATATTTACAAATTCATTTTGCGGTATGACCCGAAAATTTAAATTTTCAATACCCGTAAATTTTGGGTCATTACACTCTTTATTTTGTATAAAGTCTTGAATGAGGGCTAATATTCATTTTGTTATACATACATAAAATATGTTATTTTCATGGATGAGTATGTTGCATATGAGAAATGTTGTCTATTATGGCTGTTTTAGTTATGTAGATCACTCTTGTATTAGTGTTGATTGGTTTGTGTAGGTTATGTGAGTAAGAGTGGCAAAGAGGCTTGGTAGATAGCCTTATTTTTGCCCACACGGTATGCCACATAGGCATGCGATCCGACAGTGTGTCCCCTGCATGTAAAATTTACATGTCAGTATGCATGATAGTAAACATACAGGCAGAGACGCAATCGTGTGAAGGACACGACCTAGCATACGGGTGTGTGTCTTGGCCGTATGACTCTTAAGAATTGCTGACGTCAGAAACAGAATGTCTAGGTTTTTAGACACAGGTTAAAACACGGGCGTGTCATGGCTGTGTGAGGGACACGGGCGTGTCATGGCTGTGTGAGGGACATGCCCGTGTGTCAGGTCGTGGGAAAACCCTTGTAGGTTCGAATCTAGAATTTAATTCACACGGGTCATCAACATGGCCGTGTTATAATGAACACACGAGCATGTTACCCTTCCACATGGGCATGTGCCCTGTTTCAAGGTTTATTTTATTGAGTCAGTTTAAGGACCCGAGTTGGTCCCGAATCGTTTCCAATGAGAGTTTGAGGCCTTGTAGGCCCACATTAAAGAGTTTTAAACAAGGTCAGAAAAATTTTAAATTTGATCAAGTCTTGGTGACTCAGAAATGATTATATGCATGTGATTAAGTATTGTAATGCCTTGAGTTCAGTCCCGGCCTCGGACTCGGGTAAGGGGTGTTACAAAATGTGAATTTAATTAGGTGGTCGTGTGAATTGTTCAATTAGAAAATTTGATTAAATAATTTTCTTAAAATATTAATTTGGAAAATCTCAATGCTTTTTGGGAAAATTAATTTTATATCAAGTAAAATTAAATTAACTAAATTAATTAAAATAATATGATAGTTTTGGAAATTAATTTTTAAGTAAGACAATTGACCTGATGGGTAATTGAACTTCAAAATTGGACCCAAGATCGAAAATTGAACTTGAGAACCAAAACCCAAGATCGAAACATAAAAACTATTTGAATTAAGACCTATTATGAAATTGGGCCGACGGTCCAACCGGTGGCTGGATCGAATAGGCCAGGCCATCACTGGTTTGGCTCGAATTGGTAGAAGTCGAACTAGCTAGGCCCATTCGGGTAAAGCGACGACGATTCAGGGTGCTGGGGGGAGTCGGGGCATGACAGAGTGATCGAATGGTCGATAGTGGTGGTTTTTTAATGGAAGAGTAGTGGAAAAATTAGACTTTTAGTGGGGCTCTACCACGTAACTTAATTTCAAATTAAGTTTTCCAAAGATAATATCATTTTAATAAATTTAATATTAAATTTAATTTAATATTTATCCAGATAATATTTTATTAATTTAATATTAATGAAATTAATTCTAATCCTAGTTAAACTCTCTCTAAACTTTCCCTATGTAAAGAGAGTTTGAGTCATTATTCTCATACACTTGAATTCAAGAAAAGCTGTAGAGAGAAAATTCTATGAATAAATTACTTCATAAAATTTCTAGAGATATTCTTGTTATTTAAAAAATTGACCCCAAAAGTTTAGAGAATTATGAAATTACCCCATTAGTAATTTTGTGAAAAAAATTCTAATTCAAAGCGAGCCCACAATCGACAGACATGAACTTGAGGATAATGAAGAAGACTACTTAGTTGAAGCGTTCATCTTAGACAAATCATAAAGTTACAGTTTTAATTCAGTGTTTACTATTTTAGATAACACAACCAAGTTCTTGTTTTTGGAAAAAAATAAACTCTGGTTTTTCCTTTAAACCTATTTTTTGTTGCATTTTTCTAATACGATTTTCCAATACCTAAACCATTTGGATACTTATGTTGTTATGCATCTAGTTATGGCATTATGTGTCAAGTTTTAGCCAAATGTATGCCAAAACTATGGTAGTTAGCATGCTCATCTATGACTAAGGTAAGTGTTGTAATTTCCATTTGAACTTACTAAGTATCTAAATGATTACTATCATTGTTTCTTTTTTATATAGATCTCCAACTTGCGAAAGTCACCAAGCCAGATCATTGCAAATATCACACTATCATCAAGACGGTAAAATTATGTTCATTTTGAGTCCTAATATTGTGGCATGTATATAAGGTTATCTTATTGTGTAAATGATCATCCTAGAGTGGATACCATTGTGGTAATTATAGTTAAGGTTGAATTTGCATCTTATGCTTGATATATGGCCTAGATTAATTATGCTGATGCCATTTGGATTCATAAATTCAAAGTTTACCTAAGTCTTATGTGGCTAAGTTTGCAAACGGGGTAACTTGGTGTACTAAAATTGATAAATGGCTTGAATATTCTTAGATTTTGGTCATGAGTTGTGTGCACTAGTTGAGCATTTGGTTTCAAAGGTTTCATGTGTCTAAATTGCATAAACGACATGATATGATGATTTGATGATTTGATGATTTGATAAATTGAGTCGGACCTTGTTTTATGGCGATTGCCATTATAGGTCAAAAAAAATTTTGAGCTATGTTGAATGTTAGGTTGTTTTCTAAAGGGGATATATCTTGTAGTAGTCTATTGACCTAGTCGCAACACCACCTTATGGATGTCGTGATACTAGTTGAAAGAAAAAATGAACCCATAGTATATTGTTTGTAAAGTCACAATACCATCCCATGGAAGTCATGACACCAACTATTATTGTCGCGACATGCCTTGATTAAGGTCGCGACACTAACTCAATGAAGTTTCAAAACTTTACACTTTAGTCCTTATGCCTACTATTTTGGAGGTTACGACTTTAGCCTAAAATATTGTGAAACTTTGAATTTTAGTCCTCAAATGGTCTCGAGTTATCAAAAAAACTTTCGTAAGCTTGTATAATCCTTGAATTAGACTATACTTTGTGATATAATGATGTAATGATCATGTTAGTTATTATAAATTATTGAATTATTAAAAATAAGTTGTATTTAAATCTAGTTACCCTGGCAATGAATGTGGCATCTTATAACTTAGACCCAAAGTGGGTTAGGCAAGAGGTGTTACATTTAGTGGTATCAGAGCTACGATTTAGTCGATCTTATGACTAAATCGTAGAGTGTGTCGAGTCTAAAAATACATGTCACAATAGCTTGTGTTAGTGTAATGTATCATTGGTCTAAATTGGCTTTGGTTTTCTATATAGGTTGTCCATATCGACTAACCCAAACCAAGTCATAAATGATGAAGAAGAATGTAATGCCCCCTATCCTCTGATCAGGGAGCTCAAAGTTTTCCCGTTCTGTTAGGGCTAGGAGATAAGGCTAGAGATGCCTTTATGCAAATGATGAACTAATGGTTCAACTAGTTTATGGGAGCCACTCATTTGGCCCCCTACAAAAAATTCTACCTCCTCTACTTGAAATGCCTCAGTGGTACAAACCCAACCCTAAGCTCCTATACGATACCTATTGTCTGCCCTCTGATTGAAAAACTCTATGTAATGACCCAGAATTCAGTAGTGTTAGAAGTGTGACAGCCCAAAATTGACCCTAGTCGGGAAGTGGTTTCGGGACCGCTAAACCGAGTCACAATAATAATTAGATGTTATATCCTATGTTTATTTCATGTGAAAGTGCATGTGTGAAAATTTCATGCTTTGATTTTGCCAATTGTGAGTGAAATTTTGAAATGTGACTCATGTGAAAATTTTTGCAAATGCTATAGGCTAATTTGTAGTGGCCAAATAACTTATAGTATGAAATAGGTGGATTTGCATGTCAAATTTCCCACCTTAAAACAAGGTGGCCGGCCATGATGGGCATGATGAGCAATTGTGCAATTTTTTTTTATGGAAATTATGGCATAAGTATGGCACAAATAAAATATGTTAATTTGTGTCATAAAATGTTGGGATAAAACAAATAAAATAAGGGGCATGGGCATAAAATAATAAAAAGGAGTATGGTGAATACAAAAAAAAAATGTGTGTGTAGTTGTTTGTCCCCCCCATTGCCGTGAGCTAAAGAAAAGAAAGGAGAGAATTTTTGTTCATCCTTTTCTCATCTTCATACTTGCCGAAACTAGAAAGAAAAACAAAGAAAAAAAATTCTCATCCTTTGGTTCATCCTTGGCCAATAATTTTAAGGAGGAAGGAAGAAGAAAGGTGAAGAGGTTCGGCCATGCATGTAGCTAGGCTAAGGTATGTTTGATGATGTTCCATGAGATGCATGCATGTTTTAGTTGTTAGCTTGAGTTCTACCTGGCCCATGGTCTAAATCTTGCTATGTGATGGAAATGACATTTGACCATGGATGCATCATTCTTGGTTGATGTTTGATGTGGTGGTGATGAGGCAAGAGGATGAGTTAAAATTCGGCCTAGGTGGAGGTTGTGTTAATGCCATTGCATGCTAAATATGAAGTTTGTTAATGATGCATGTGATGATGACTTGATGATTCTTGAACCTCCTTTTTAGCATTTTTGTGTGAGCACATATGTGCATTGGTTGCTAAATGGAGAAGAATCGGCTAGCAAGTTGTGTGCTAAGGCCGAATGTAACTTTTACATGTTAATGAGCAATGCATGTGTTAAATCGATGGGAAGGGAGAGGATGCTTTACTAGTGTGTATATGTGTGTATTAAGTGTTGAAATCGACCCCAAAAATAGACATGCATATTCGGCCAAGGGGGAAAAATTAGCTAATATGTTGTGTTGATGCATGATTTCACATGTATGTGACTTTAATGTCTAATGTATAAATATGGGCTAAGTGCTTCGTGTTCATCTTTTTTTGATGCCTAAATAATGAAATGAATTTATTTGTTTAATTAAGCTCAAGAGCAAAGGGGAAATAAATCCGATAAAGGGAAGGAAAAAGTGGTCGAATAGTTAGCGGAATCGTTCGACAACACCCGAGGTAAGTTCTTGAGTAAGAGAGCTTAAATTACGATGTGATTAAATCATGTTTTAAGCAAATTAAAATCATGCTCTATGTGTGGCTATTGAGCCGAATGTGCAAGGATGGTATGTGCCTTGTGTTTGAGTTTTGCTAATGAAAAAGAAATACGAATGTGCCATGAATTATTGCTAGATGTGCATGATTAATTGAATGCTGTCCGGGCTAAGTCCCGAAGGCTTTGTGCTAAGTGACTATATCCGGACTAAGATCCGAAGGCATTTGTGCGAGTTATTAATTCCGGGTTAAGTCCCGAAGGCCTTTGTGCGAGATACTAATTCCGGGTTAAGTCCCGAAGGCATTCGTGCGAGTTTTAAAATCCGGGTTAAGTCCCGAAGGCATTGTATGAGTTACTATAACCGGGCTATGTCCCGAAGGCACTTGAATGAGGAGCTATATCCGGTTAAATTCCGAAGGTACGTGATTTTGGTAATGAATGAGCTTGCTGTAAAATTTCAGCTAATACTCGAAAAACATCCCAATATTGGGGTAAGTTACGTATGTGTTGAATTTAATCGAGCCCTTACAAATAAATATTCGCTCAGTTGATGAACGAGCTACCGGCCTTCGGCTAAGTTGGTCTTTTGTGTATGTACATAAGGGTTAACGTTGTGAAGTAAGTTTGATATCGGAAAGATTGTGTATTATGAAATATTCCGTTTAGCTAAATGTGTGCTATGCTTTCGTTATGCTGGAATTTCTTGCTCAAAACTTACTAAGCATAAATTGCTTACTTCGTTCCATTGCTCCTCTGTTTTATAGATTTTTGGTTCTCCAGCTATCGGACTCGGGATCTTGAAGTCGAAGTCGCCCACACTATCAAAGGCTCTTTTGGGTACTCTTTTGGTTGAATTTTGATATGGCATGTATAGGACGACCCATTGTTGTTTTTCGAGTACTTTATGTGATGTGTAAGTTTTGGATAGCCATGCGAAAATGGCTTATATGTGTTTGAGTATAATGTTATAATCATTTGGTGTGGATATGCTTGACAAGGATTGGCCACGGGGATGGTTAATCACTTTCATAAATTGTGCTATGTATGCAAAAAGGGCTAGTTGAACCATGAAATAGGTAAAGCCTACCTTAAAGGTAGATGCTGACAGCATCAGTGACGTAGATTTGGAAAATCACTAAAAATAGTAGGAATGGAATTAAATAGTGAATAAATTATGTAAACAAACCTTGAAGAATCTACTTTCATAGGAAAGTAACGAAACAATCATATGGACAGTATGTTAAGAGATATTCAGGTTCTCGTGAGACAGGGCCAGAATGGGTTCTGGATTCCTTGTTCCGACTTTGGAAATTGATTATATATTAACCAGAGATAATTAGGAGTCATACCATATATGTATAGATTCCTCTCTGAGTCTAGTTTCTATAGAAATAAACGGCATCAGTATTGGAGCCCTGTACAAGGAGATATCCAAGTCGTAATGCGCAAAGGTCAGGGTAGTCGATTCCTGTAACATGGGAGACTTTAACTAATAAACTGTACTAATTGGCCCGATCAAAAATTCTAGAAAAAAATATGTAGATGGGCATATGAGTCTAGTTTCAGGGAAAAATCACGAAACTGATTTTCGAGTTGTGAAGCTCAAGATATGATTTTTAAAGCGACTAGTACACAGATTGGGCAGTGTCTGGAAATTTTTCAAAGTTTGTTAACACCTCGTGTTCGACTCCGGTGTCGGACTCGGGTTCGGGGTGTTACATTTTATTGGTATCAGAGCTACGGTTTAGTCGATTCTAGGACTACCGTAATGTGTTGGGTCTAGCTATACATGCCATTTTATGTGATTACTTGATAGTGTGGTGATTTCTGACAATTGTAAATGTGTTTATTTATAGTAATGGATCCCGGTCGTGACCGAGAGGTAGCTGATGATCTTGAGAGTGTAGCGCCTGCTCCCGCACAAGGGATAGTGCCGGCAGACTCTCAACCTAATGCTAGTAATCCGAATGATGAAGCTAGACAAGCATTCTATAGCGTGATAAATAATTGGTTCAACCAATACATTCGAACTAATATGGCTGTTCCACAACCTCCATTCCCGACAAATACTACCCCCGCACCTACAATACCACCGGTAACTGACCAAATAAGGTCAAATAAGCCCCCAGTTGACAGAATCCGAAAACATGGGGCTACTGAATTTAAGGCTATGGATAGCGATGATGCCGAGCAAGCTGAATTTTGGCTGGACAACACTATCCGGGTACTCGATGAGCTATCTTGTACACCCGATGAATGCCTAAAGTGTGCTATCTCCTTGCTACGTGATTCTGCCTACTATTGGTGGAGTACTCTGACTTCCGTTGTGCCCCGAGAGCAAGTAACTTGGGAGTTTTTCCAAACTGAGTTTCGGAAAAAGTATATCAGTCAGAGGTTTGTTGATCAAAAACGGAAGGAATTTCTTGAGCTTAAGCAAGGCTCCATGTCGGTTACTGATTACGAGCGAAAATTTGTTAGACTTAGCAAATACGCTCGAGAATGTGTTTCGTCCGAAGCTATTATGTGTAAACGCTTCGAGGATGGGCTGAATGAAGATCTAAAAATGTTCGTTGGCGTTCTTGAAATACGAGAGTTCGTGGTACTTGTTGAACGAGCTTGTAAAGCCGAAGAGCTTAGAAAAGAAAAGCAAAGAGTTGATGAGGGAACTGGAGAGTTTCGTAAAAGATCCTCGGGAAGGTCTCTTCAACAGGAATCGAAGAGATTTCGGGATGATGCGGGCCAGTTTAGAGGCACTTCGGGCTTTTTTAGACGAGATTGTGATCGACCCCTTGTAGGTACACGAGGCACTTCAGTCGCCAGTGTTGGGAATGAACGTCGAGACAGAACGAAATGCCGATATTGCGGTAAATGGCATTCGGGGAGTTGTAGATTCCCTAACCGCTCCTGTTACAAATGCGGATCAGTTGACCACTTCATTAAAGATTGCCCAAGGTTGTCGGAACAGAATGTAAATCAGAGTGGGAGACCGGGTGCTACCACTGCTCGGGGTAGACCATCTGGAAATGCGAGCAATACTGGTGGTGGTCAGAGAGGATCTAGAGATGATATAACCAGATCCGAAGCTCGTGCGCCTGCTAGAGCTTATGCTATACGTGCCCGCGAGGATGCTTCTTCGCCTGATGTTATTACCGGTACATTCACTCTCTTTGATACTAATGTAATTGCTTTGATTGACCCCGGTTCTACTCATTCTTACATATGTGAAACCTTAGCATCCAGTAAGACTTTACCTATTGAGTCTACTGAGTTCGTAATTCGGGTGTCAAATCCCTTGGGTCGTTACGTGCTTGTCGACAAAGTGTGTAAGAAATGTCCCCTGGAAATTCGAGGTTCCTGTTTTCCGGCGGACTTGATGCTTTTGCCGTTTGATGAATTTGATGTTATCCTTGGTTTGGATTGGTTGACCGCGCATGATGCGGTTGTGAATTGCAAGAGCAAGACTATTGATTTGAGGTGCGCAAATAACGAAGTAATCCGAATTGAGTCTGCGGACTTGGAGGGGATGCCAGTTGTAATATCAGCAATGTTAGCACAGAAATATGTAAGAAAAGGGTGCGAAGCATACCTTGCGTATGTACTTGATGACAAAGAATTAGAAAAGAAACCCGAATCTGTGCCGGTGGCTTGTGAATACCCGGATGTTTTTCCGGAAGAATTACCAGGTTTACCACCTGTTCGGGAGGTAGAGTTTGGTATTGAGCTTGTACCTGGGACTATGCCGATTTCGATAGCTCCGTATCGTATGGCACCAACCGAGTTAAAGGAGTTGAAAGCTCAGTTGCAAGAATTGACGGATAGAGGTTTCGCTCGACCAAGTTTCTCACCTTGGGGTGCACCAGTATTGTTCGTGAAAAAGAAGGACGGAACCATGAGGTTGTGCATTGACTATCGTCAGCTGAATAAAGTGACGATAAAGAACAAATATCCGTTGCCGCGCATCGATGATTTGTTCGACCAACTGAAGGGAGCCTCAGTGTTCTCAAAAATAGATTTGAGATCGGGCTATTATCAGTTGCGAATTCGAGATTCAGATATTCCCAAAACTGCCTTCAGAACGAGATATGGTCACTACGAATTCTTAGTGATGCCGTTTGGGCTCACTAATGCCCCTGCGGTATTTATGGATTTGATGAATCGGATCTTCAGACCGTATGTGGATCGGTTCGTAGTTGTGTTCATTGATGACATTTTGGTCTATTCAAGAGATGTGACCGAACATGCTGAGCATCTGAGGCTAGTGCTGCAAATTTTGCGGGATAAGCAGTTATATGCTAAGTTCAGTAAGTGTGAGTTCTGGTTAAGAGAGATTAGCTTCTTGGGTCATGTGGTATCCGCGTCAGGTATTCGTGTTGACCCGAACAAAATTTCAGCCATACTTGACTGGAAACCTCCGAGAAATATTACTGAAGTTCGGAGCTTTTTGGGGCTCGCCGGTTATTACCGACGATTTGTGAAAGGTTTCTCGATGATAGCCACACCAATGACGAAGCTACTTCAAAAGGATGTTAAGTTCGAGTGGACGGAGAAATGTCAGAAAAGTTTCGACCAACTGAAAACTCATTTGACTGAAGCTCCAATTTTGGTACAACCCGAATCAGGTAAAGAGTTTGTCATTTATAGTGACGCATCCCTACTTGGGTTGGGTTGCGTATTGATGCAAGAAGGTCGAGTCGTGGCCTATGCGTCGAGACAATTGAAGCCACACGAGAGGAATTATCCGACCCATGATCTCGAACTAGCTGCCATCGTGTTTGCTTTAAAAATATGGCGACATTATCTGTTTGGTGAGAAGTGCCATGTATTTTCGGATCACAAAAGTCTCAAATATTTGATGACTCAACGAGACTTGAATCTGCGACAAAGACGTTGGCTTGAGTTGTTGAAAGATTACGAGCTTGTCATTGATTACCACCCGGGAAAGGCTAACGTGGTTGCGGACGCCTTAAGCCGGAAGTCATTGTTTGCTTTACGAGCGATGAACGTGCATTTGTCTGTTCTACCAGACAATGTGTTAGTAGCTGAATTAAAAGCTAAACCATTATTGACTCATCAAATTCGTGAAGCTCAGAAAGTCGATGATGAATTGGTTGCAAAACGGGCTAAGTGTGTTCCAAACGAAGAATCGGAGTTTCAAATTGATGATGATGATTGTTTGAGGTTCAGAAATCGTTTGTGTGTTCCAAGGAATTCAGAACTCATTTCGATGATTCTGAACGAAGCCCATTGTAGCCGAATGTCAATTCACCCGGGGAGTACGAAAATGTACAACGATTTGAAACGTCAATTTTGGTGGCATGGTATGAAACGGGACATCTCCGACTTTGTTTCGAGATGTTTAATATGTCAACAAGTGAAAGCGGAACATCAAGTGCCTTCAGGATTACTCCAGCCGATCATGATACCCGAGTGGAAATGGGATCAAGTCACAATGGACTTTGTGTCCGGACTGCCCTTGTCAGCAAGTAAGAAGGATGCGATATGGGTTGTTGTTGATAGACTGACTAAGTCGGCTCATTTCATCCCCGTACGTACGGATTTTCATTGGATAAACTAGCTGAATTGTACGTTTATCAAATTGTGAGATTACACGGGGTACCTGTTTCTATCGTGTCGGATAGAGATCCGAGATTCACCTCACGATTTTGGAAGAAATTGCAAGAAGCTCTGGGTACCAAGCTGCATTTTAGCACTGCTTTTCACCCCCAAACCGATGGTCAATCCGAGCGGATAATTCAGATACTTGAGGATATGTTGAGATGTTGCATCCTCGAGTACAGTAGTGCATGGGAACGGTATTTACCTTTGATTGAATTCGCTTACAACAATAGTTTTCAATCAAGTATTAAGATGGCACCTTACGAGGCTTTGTACGGTCGTAAATGCCGTACACCATTGTTTTGGACCGAGCTCGGTGAAAGTAAAATTTTTGGAGTTGATTTGATTAAAGATGCTGAACAGAAAGTAAAGGTAATCCGTGAAAGTCTGAAGGTAGCCACGGATCGTCAGAAGTCGTACGCAGATTTGAAACGAAAAGACATCGAGTATCAGGTGGGAGACAAAGTGTTCCTTAAGGTTTCACCTTGGAAAAAGATACTCAGGTTCGGCCGTAAGGGCAAGTTGAGCCCAAGATTCATTGGGCCGTACGAAATCTCCGAACGAGTTGGTCCGGTTGCGTATAGATTGATTTTACCCCCTGAGCTTGAAAAGATTCATGACGTCTTTCATGTTTCGATGCTTCGACGCTATCGATCTGATCCATCGCACATAATTAGCCCATCAGAGGTTGAAATTCAAGTCGACATGAGCTATGAAGAAGAATCGATGCGTATCCTAGCTCGTGAAGTGAAGGAGTTGCGAAACAAAAGAGTTCCGCTAGTAAAGGTGCTATGGCTCAAACACGGGATCGAGGAAGCTACTTGGGAGACCGAGAGCTCGATGAAAGAACGATACCCAAACCTATTTACCGGTAAGATTTTTGGGGACTTAAATTTCTTAAGTGGGGGAGAGTTGTGACAGCCCAAAATTGACCCTAGTCGGGAAGTGGTTTCGGGACCGCTAAACCGAGTCACAATAATAATTAGATGTTATATCCTATGTTTATTTCATGTGAAAGTGCATGTGTGAAAATTTCATGCTTTGATTTTGCCAATTGTGAGTGAAATTTTGAAATGTGACTCATGTGAAAATTTTTGCAAATGCTATAGGCTAATTTGTAGTGGCCAAATAACTTATAGTATGAAATAGGTGGATTTGCATGTCAAATTTCCCACCTTAAAACAAGGTGGCCGGCCATGATGGGCATGATGAGCAATTGTGCAATTTTTTTTTATGGAAATTATGGCATAAGTATGGCACAAATAAAATATGTTAATTTGTGTCATAAAATGTTGGGATAAAACAAATAAAATAAGGGGCATGGGCATAAAATAATAAAAAGGAGTATGGTGAATACAAAAAAAAAATGTGTGTGTAGTTGTTTGTCCCCCCCATTGCCGTGAGCTAAAGAAAAGAAAGGAGAGAATTTTTGTTCATCCTTTTCTCATCTTCATACTTGCCGAAACTAGAAAGAAAAACAAAGAAACAAATTTCTCATCCTTTGGTTCATCCTTGGCCAATAATTTTAAGGAGGAAGGAAGAAGAAAGGTGAAGAGGTTCGGCCATGCATGTAGCTAGGCTAAGGTATGTTTGATGATGTTCCATGAGATGCATGCATGTTTTAGTTGTTAGCTTGAGTTCTACCTAGCCCATGGTCTAAATCTTGCTATGTGATGGAAATGACATTTGACCATGGATGCATCATTCTTGGTTGATGTTTGATGTGGTGGTGATGAGGCAAGAGGATGAGTTAAAATTCGGCCTAGGTGGAGGTTGTGTTAATGCCATTGCATGCTAAATATGAAGTTTGTTAATGATGCATGTGATGATGACTTGATGATTCTTGAACCTCCTTTTTAGCATTTTTGTGTGAGCACATATGTGCATTGGTTGCTAAATGGAGAAGAATCAGATAGCAAGTTGTGTGCTAAGGCCGAATGTAACTTTTACATGTTAATGAGCAATGCATGTGTTAAATCGATGGGAAGGGAGAGGATGCTTTACTAGTGTGTATATGTGTGTATTAAGTGTTGAAATCGACCCCAAAAATAGACATGCATATTCGGCCAAGGGGGAAAAATTAGCTAATATGTTGTGTTGATGCATGATTTCACATGTATGTGACTTTAATGTCTAATGTATAAATATGGGCTAAGTGCTTCGTGTTCATCTTTTTTTGATGCCTAAATGATGAAATGAATTTATTTGTTTAATTAAGCTCAAGAGCAAAGGGGAAATAAATCCGATAAAGGGAAGGAAAAAGTGGTCGAATAGTTAGCGGAATCGTTCGACAACACCCGAGGTAAGTTCTTGAGTAAGAGAGCTTAAATTACGATGTGATTAAATCATGTTTTAAGCAAATTAAAATCATGCTCTATGTGTGGCTATTGAGCCGAATGTGCAAGGATGGTATGTGCCTTGTGTTTGAGTTTTGCTAATGAAAAAGAAATACGAATGTGCCATGAATTATTGCTAGATGTGCATGATTAATTGAATGCTGTCCGGGCTAAGTCCCGAAGGCTTTGTGCTAAGTGACTATATCCGGACTAAGATCCGAAGGCATTTGTGCGAGTTATTAATTCCGGGTTAAGTCCCGAAGGCCTTTGTGCGAGATACTAATTCCGGGTTAAGTCCCGAAGGCATTCGTGCGAGTTTTAAAATTCGGGTTAAGTCCCGAAGGCATTGTATGAGTTACTATAACCGGGCTATGTCCCGAAGGCACTTGAACGAGGAGCTATATCCGGTTAAATTCCGAAGGTACGTGATTTTGGTAATGAATGAGCTTGCTGTAAAATTTCAGCTAATACTCGAAAAACATCCCAATATTGGGGTAAGTTACGTATGTGTTGAATTTAATCGAGCCCTTACAAATAAATATTCGCTCAGTTGATGAACGAGCTACCGGCCTTCGGCTAAGTTGGTCTTTTGTGTATGTACATAAGGGTTAACGTTGTGAAGTAAGTTTGATATCGGAAAGATTGTGTATTATGAAATATTCCGTTTAGCTAAATGTGTGCTATGCTTTCGTTATGCTGGAATTTCTTGCTCAAAACTTACTAAGCATAAATTGCTTACTTCGTTCCATTGCTCCTCTGTTTTATAGATTTTTGGTTCTCCATCTATCGGACTCGGGATCTTGAAGTCGAAGTCGCCCACACTATCAAAGGCTCTTTTGGGTACTCTTTTGGTTGAATTTTGATATGGCATGTATAGGACGACCCATTGTTGTTTTTCGAGTACTTTATGTGATGTGTAAGTTTTGGATAGCCATGCGAAAATGGCTTATATGTGTTTGAGTATAATGTTATAATCATTTGGTGTGGATATGCTTGACAAGGATTGGCCACGGGGATGGTTAATCACTTTCATAAATTGTGCTATGTATGCAAAAAGGGCTAGTTGAACCATAAAATAGGTAAAGCCTACCTTAAAGGTAGATGCTGACAGCATCAGTGACGTAGATTTGGAAAATCACTAAAAATAGTAGGAATGGAATTAAATAGTGAATAAATATAAACAAACCTTGAAGAATCTACTTTCATAGGAAAGTAACGAAACAATCATATGGACAGTATGTTAAGAGATATTCAGGTTCTCGTGAGACAGGGCCAGAATGGGTTCTGGATTCCTTGTTCCGACTTTGGAAATTGATTATATATTAACCAGAGATAATTAGGAGTCATACCATATATGTATAGATTCCTCTCTGAGTCTAGTTTCTATAGAAATAAACGGCATCAGTATTGGAGCCCTGTACAAGGAGATATCCAAGTCGTAATGCGCAAAGGTCAGGGTAGTCGATTCCTGTAACATGGGAGACTTTAACTAATAAACTGTACTAATTGGCCCGATCAAAAATTCTAGAAAAAAATATGTAGATGGGCATATGAGTCTAGTTTCAGGGAAAAATCACGAAACTGATTTTCGAGTTGTGAAGCTCAAGATATGATTTTTAAAGGGACTAGTACACAGATTGGGCAGTGTCTGGAAATTTTTCAAAGTTTGTTAACACCTCGTGTTCGACTCCGGTGTCGGACTCGGGTTCGGGGTGTTACAAGAAGATACGATTTTAAAACCCCATTTTCGTAAATTGATTTTGTAAATATTAAATAAAAATATTCATGAAGTTATTATATAAATATATTGAAGTTTAATCAAGTAATTTAGCTGAAAAAGTAGTTAATTAAAGTTCAGAGTCTAAATTGTAAAAGTTCAATTACTATTAAGTTTTAATTAACCAAAGGCTTGATGACCTAAATAGCAATTAACCCAAGGTCCAAAATGGTAATTAACTATCGCCAAATGTGTGAATGCTTGGACTAGAAATAATGCAACAAAATATAAAATTAAAACAACGATGCCCACAAGTATACGGGTCAAATTGTAATATAGTAATTGTACAACGAGTACAAGAAGTACTCTGAGTATAGTAACTTATAGAGAATGGATTAAATCTAAAATTATTTCTACAATAATAGTTCTAAACATTAATCTCCAAAAGTCATATTGCGATAAATAAGAGTATTAAAATTAAAATTAATAAATAAAATAAAATAAATAGAAATAAATAAATCAATAAAGAAAAATTGAAGATTAACTCGCTTCAATGATTGTATTTAAAAACAGAGCTCGAGTTTGTTTTAGTGAATTAGTTATTAAGTAACCAGTATTACCTTTCGGAACTAGTATTACCTTTTGGCCTCTACTAATTAATTAATCGACCAATACACACTTATATTTTGACCTCACTTTCTTGACCGGGATAAATTACTCGACAAACTTATCTTTCGACCTCGTTTAACCTAGATTACTTCATAAGGTCATCAATCCTAGGGTTTAAACATACATAATTTATGCCAACTAATTCTATGGCGAAACCCTCATTCTTCCGCTAACTACTCCCACATACTTATTAATCTTCCTAAAAGACTTAGCCACTCATCGATTCAATTACCATATTCCTTAGTAATAATTTAATCATGCAAAATAAAATGAAAGAAGGATAGAAATTTTTTAGTTTGATAAGTTGAATGCACTTGGTTTTGCAAAATCATTTAACAACTAGCGAGATATTGATGTTGACAAGTAATAAGTGAGAAAAATAAAAAAAAATACTTAAAAACAAAGTCTTGGACTCAAATCAAATCCAAGTTGAAGAATAAGAAAATAAATTGTTTTGAAAGAAAATAAAAAGCTAATTAAAATTAAATCTATTAACTAAAACCCTAATTTGGCCTCCAAGGCTTGCCTCCATTAAGCTTGACATAAGGCTTCTAGTTATAGGCAAAGTTAGCTTTTCAATTAGGTCAAATAAAATCCATAATCACGCTAAATATTGATTATGCAGATAAAAACACCCTTAATTAATTTTTTCCCTCTGTTAGCCTTGTGTCGCGACACACAACTTTGAGAATTAAATCTGGAGCTCGTCTTGCTATGTTGTGATCTCGGAAGCTTGTTTTGCAACTTTAAGTAGTTCCTGATGCGTTTGGGCCTAAAAATAGGTGTCCTACACACTCAATTAAATTGTTAAAACTTCCTCAGGGTCGGTATTGGCCCAAATGGTCAACTAACTCAAAATTATGCGTAAAAATGCGTATTTTGCAATAGTTTAAATCTAAGTTATAAAAACTGAAAATGAAATAATTAAACATGAAATGGCTTAAAAACAAACTTGTTAAGTGCCAAAAAGTCCCTAAACTGCCATTACAATTTGTGGAAGGTTAAATACCTCCACACTTAAGTCGTTGCTTGTCCTTAAGAAAACAAGATAATAATAAAAGAAAATGAAATGAAAAGCAAAATAAAACAAAAGTACTTGAGCATATATTGTACATAAGATTGGATTGGAGCACTGATAATAGGGAGATTTGTTAAACAAGTAATTCTAGCTAGATGTCTAAACGACTTATGATTTTCACAATCAAACATGCTACTTCAGTATGTTATAAGGCAATCAGGTCAAAGAAACTTAAACATACGACTCCATCAAAATGGGCACACATGTAACAGCCCGATTTTGGGCCTAGTCGAAACAGTGGTTTTGGGACCACAAATCTGACATAAAAAAATTATTTTTATTATATTTTTATGGTAAAAAATTTTACAGAATGATTTCATGAAAATTTTGATGTTTGGACACTCAATTTAGTTAAAAGGACTAAATTGTAAAAAGTGCAAAACTTGAGTTCTGGAAGCTAGAGGTGTCTAATTTCTATGAAATTTTAAATTGGAGGTCCCTAAATGGTAATTAGACCATTTGTTAATTTTTTGGACAAAAATGGACATGAAATAGAATATTTTTAAGTTAGGGGCATTTTGGTCATTTAGTAATTAAAATAAATTAAAAAAAATTAAAATTCAATTTTTGTACATCTTCAACACCATTGCCGAATTTCACAAGGTGAAACCATGGCTAGGGTTTTTCAAGCTTCCAAGCTCGATTATCAAGAAAAACGAGATTTAAGCTTAGAACGAGGGAAAAATAAGTATTTGATGGTTAGGTCCTTTTCACTATTTTTGGCATCGAGGTAAGTTTGTATGTGAATAATGCAATGCTATATTTATGTTTTAAATTGCTTTAATATTATATGATTTATATGATTGATATTATAAGCAAGTTTGATAATGCCAAGATAACAAAGAAGTCCCTGTTGAACCTTAGAAGTAGATAGGATACAAATGTCATGACATTAGGGTTATGTGTGATTTTGTGTAAGACCATATCTAGGATATGGCATCGATATGTGATTTCGTGTAAGACCATATCTGGGATATGGCATCGATATGTGATTTCGTGTAAGACCATGTCTGGGACATGGCATCGATACGAGACATCGTGTAAGACCATAGCTGGGCTATTGACATCAATATGTGATCCCATGTAAAACCATATCTGGGATATGGGATTGGCATCTTACTATGTGTATGAGGTTTCCCGGGTATCCTTTAGTATTCCAAGTGGTTCAACGGGTAATTCAAAAATTATGTCAAAGAAGTGAAAAGATATGACTGTGTTACGAGTTTGTACATGTATGTACATAAAGTTTATAAGAATTGGCTTCATGATATTATGAGTTGATGATCACTATGAAAGTGACCTTAAGTTAATCTTGTGAATAATTATTTATGTTGATAATGTGTAAATTCATGGTAAATTCATTTGAGAATCATGTGTTAGGCTTTTGAGCCATATCAAATTGAGAGATAAGATGTTTAGTTCACTTGATTTGTGATTCATTCGATATGTGTAAAGAAATGAAAGATTTGCATAATTTTCTATTAAAATGGTTATGAAAGTACGTGAATTTAAGAGTTTAAATCATTGAAAGATGTTAAGCTTTGGGCTTGAAAATATGAATACGCATAATTAATGTGCATGTTACTATGAGGCTTGAAATGATTTGTTAATGATTATTATGGTATGTTATATTGGAGAGGTTATTACGATCTTTTGGAAAATGTTAAGATGTATTAAATTATGCTTATAAATTGAATGGGGTAAGCATTATGATTGAGTAAGTTATGCCTATGAAGATTTAATAACGTTTATGTTGTGTTATGTTATGTTTTTCGTATGACAAATTTATGACTATTGTTTCTTATTATTTGCATACGAACTTAATAAGCTTTGTAGCTTACTCCCCTTCCTTTCCCATATCTTATAGGGTTGTATGCTAGCTCGAGTTGGAGATTGCCGGAGATGCTATAACACTATCAAGTTATCATGTTGGGTAAATGAACGCAAACCCTTGAGTCTATGCAATATATAGGGACTTAGTCATTTTGTGTATGTGTCACTATGATATGGCCAATTGTATTGGCTTGTAATGATTAAGGATTTGATTTGGTATGTAGCCACATAAATTGGCTTATATTGGCTAATGAGTTGCAAGCATATTAATTACTCATACGCCTATGCCAATGTCATTGTGTGATGTGGTTTATAATGGTATGTTAATGAAATTAGACTAGATGATACTTGTGGGAAGTTGTTATGTTGAAGGTGATTGGGTATGTGTGGACTTGATAAAGTATGATGTTATGAGCAAGTATATGAAGGTAAGGAAGTGATATGTTTAAGTCTTTATTCTTGATGTATAGGTTAAATTGGCCAATGAATGGCATGTAAATATTCGATAATGACTAGTTATTGGAATGGATCGTTATGGATATGCTTTGGTGTTTTGTATGTCTAAATGAAAGTTAATACAAAGAAATCATAAAAGAGTAAAATTAGTATTAAAACAGTTTTGGACAGCAGTAGTAGTATAACTTTGAAAAATCACCAAAAATTGTGGAAATAAAATTAAAGGTTGAATAAAATATGATATTAAAGCCTATTGAGTATAGTTTTACATAAAAGAAATGGTGTAAACAAAAGAATTTCATTTTATGATATATTTGAATTTTTGTAAGACGAGGTCAAAATGATTTTGGGTTCCCCTGTTTTGAATTTGGAAAATCATTAAAAATTGTATAAAAATACTTGGGGGTTCAAATTTATATGTTTAAATTCTTAATGAGTTTTTTTTCATGATAAATAAATGGTGACATCATTCGAATCCTATAGTAAGAGATAATTAATTTTTCGTGAAGAATGGTCGAAACTGTCAAACAACAGAACATGGATGAATTTGAAGAATTAACTGTACTTATTGGCTACACCATAAATTTTTAAAATTTTATGGAAGGAAGATATTTGAGTCTAGTTTTGGAAAAATCAAGCGAATCTTAGTTTATAATTCTGTAGCTCAAGATGTAAATAATTTACTGACTATGACTCAAGTGGACAGTTTTGTTATGAACAGTAAATAATTGTTTTGATATGTTTAAGCCTTGATTATGGTTGTGTTGGTAGCTTAATTGTGCCATGTTAAGTGCCATTGAAAGTGTGTATGTGAGTGTGCAAATGAGGGTGGCAAATACCAAGCCATTTTCTTGGCCACACGGGTAGAGACACGGCCGTGTGTCTCAGCCGTGTGAGGGACACGACCTCGGGACACGGGCGTGTGACTTGCCGTGTGACCCCAAATTGTGCATGATGTCATAAACAAAGAGTTACACAGGATGAGGACACGAGCATATGTGACCACACAGCCTACCCGCAAGGGCGTGTCCAAAGCCACACGGGCGTGTGACCCCTGTATTGATGAAAATTTTTTTGAGTTTTCTAAAGTTTTCGGTTTATTCTCGAACCACTTCCAATTCATGTTTTGGGCCTCGTGGGCCGTATAAGGGACGATATGCATGTGTATGAATGGTTTTAAATTGAATGAAATTTTATGGCTCAATTTTGTATGATTGGTTGTGTTTAAGTCTGGTAATGCCTCGTACCCTGTCCCGGCGTCAGACTCGGGTAAGAGGTGTTACAACAAAATTGTAATGCCCTAAAAATCTGAATATTTATTTTTGTCTGCTGTTATGCATAAATACATGTCTGCTTCAGTGGTTGAATGTCTTGAGTGTATTGGTGAAGTCCTGGGTTCAAACTTTGGCTTGTGCTAAATTTTGTTTTTGCTTGAGTAAACCCTGTCTCTAGTCAGTAGGGTTCTTAAATAACTATGGTTAGGATGTGTCATAAAAAGCTTGTTGGTTCAGGGTATAGTGGCGTGTTACTCCTGCTAGGAAACCTAAGTTAGAGTTTTATTTCACGCAAAGGGTGCTCTTTTTGCTGCTGGGCCGTGTAAGGGATTGAATGATAGTGGGATACTAATGCTCATGGGCGGTTGAGAGTGTTGGGGGAAGTGGGGAGTGTGTAGCCCAATTCTAGGAGTGCTGTGTGGAGAAAAGTTAGGAGTTTTGAAGGAATATGGATAGTGTTTAGTTAGAGAGATTTGAAGAGTCAAGTGAGGAGTGTGTTGGTACCGTATAGGGGCTCTAGGGCACAAGGGAATTCGAATGGAGTGTAGTGGGTTTCCTTTCTTCATTTCATTTGTTACCAAGTATTTTTCTCTTTTTTCTTCGTTGCATTTTTGGTTGGGTTGGCCGACTTTTGTTTGGTGTATTTCAGGTACTTTTGTTTTTGGCACTTGTTGCGCAACTTTGAGCTCCCTTTTGGTCAATTGGTTAGCCAACTTCTTTTGCTACACTTTTTTCCTAACTCTCTCGCAATTGCATTTTTTTGTTAGGTCGATTCCTGCCTATTCTTCCTTTTTTGAGCTTTAGTCGATTTTTTCACCTTTTCCTCTTATCACTTTTGGTTTTAGATTCTCTTCTTCTCTTCTCTCCTAATCAGTTATTGTTCCCTAGGTCGAATATCTTACCTTCTTTTTCCCTTACGACTTTTTCTTCTTCTTTTCTATCTAGTGGCTAAGCCGGATACTTCTTCTTCTTCTTTAGAGATTTTGAGCTATTATTTTTGACCAGTGTGGGTAAGTGGTAATTCTTATCCTATTTCAGTCATGTTAATAGTTTCATCTGGTATCTTCATGTATTGCTATTTCCTAATAAAGGTGCAACGTTTTCGTTTTGCCTCAGTTATTTTGTGTATTTGGCTCTTGTGTGGGTAGGGCGATTACTCCTCTAAACCATTCTTAGTTCTACGTGGTGGTATGTTTTTGATATTGTGGTTATAACTATTTTGCAGTTATGGTGGAAAGTAATAGTATTGGGGTGTAATGCAGATTTTGCCAAGGATTTGGAAGTCGAGTGTGATCACTAGTTTAAGGGGTAGTAAACCGTACTTGCTTAACAAGGTAGGTAACATGTGCCCTATTGGGGATTAAGTACTTATAAGAGGGTGTTTAACCCTAATAATTTAAGGAATGACATTTGAGCGTGATTGAATCTAGGTTGGTGTTTGTGGGGATTGCGCTCTTTTCGCAAACAGGTGTGTAATCGCACTGCTATTACTATAGATCGGTAAAAGCCGGAAATATACGACTGTTGACACTACAAAAGCTTGCGCTCGCTCGTGTGTTGAGCCAAATGCACAAAACATAGGGGTTCGGTCATAGAGGCCACTACGAGTGATTTCATGGGCTTCGATCAATTTTGGCTACGTTGGGCCGAAATGGGCCTTGTGGGCCCCATGGGCTTGTAGGCCTCGCACGGGTAAAACCACACAGACGTGTGGAGATTATTGGGCCAGGCTATATAGTTCGTACGGTCAAGACCACTATTTAGGCTTATTAGGCTATACAAGCGTGTGGGCCCTCATTGGCAGTGTTATGGGCTTTGGGTCCAATTTCACTGTTTGATCATTAATGTTGCATGGGTCTCCTGAGACGACTGTAGACCTACTGTTGGGTCGGTAAGTACACTTAGACCCCTTACTGATAAAATATTGATATACCCCTATATGATGTATGACTGTTTGAGCATGCCATTTTTACTGTATATACATTTATATTATGTTGCATTGCATGGGGTGAGGTATATGATATTGGAGGAAGTGTACTGAAAGGCTATAAGCCTATTACTGGTAGTCCTGCTGCAAATACTGTTTTAGTGCCGTAATCAGTGCTATATTTTGGAGTGTAGGGATGGGTGGGTTGATTTTATCCCCACATGAAGTGTAGGGTTGGACGGAGTGGAGTGTAGAGGATAGATGGGTAGGATTATCTGATTGCATTTCTATTATTGTTATTGATACTGCTACTGAATAGGGCTAAGGTCCTAACTGAGATTGAACTGGTACTAAAATGGGCTTAGGCCTAGATTGTATCTGCTTACTGAACAATTGTTTGTTAATAAAGGATTACACACTGTGTTTTCATAAACTCACTTTCTGCTTTCCTGTGCAGGTATTCCTTAGGCGGGTCGATGCTGCGAGGGTCTCGATGGGGGGCCGCACGACTGCTTTTGTTACCATTTTAAATTTTTTATTCTTTAAGCTTTTTTATTTGGGTTTTAGTTATGTAATAAGGCCCCTTAAAGTTTCTCTTGGTTTGGGAATTTGTTTACTTTAAATCATATCTGCTAGCAATAGGCCGCGGTTTTATTAAAATGAATACATGTTTTCAAAACACTACGCTATCGCAACCAATTTAAACAAACTTTTTTTTAAAAGTACAATTACAAACTAATATGAGTAACACTTTGCTATATCAACTTGGGCTTTAACAACTATCGAAGAATGATAAGTTTGCATAAGAATCACGATGAGGTTTTTTATTGAACTGATTTTTTAACGGAACTATGTTTTTTCGAAACTCACTTCAATGTGACTTGTCAGATTCGGCCATAACGTCTTGGCCGGGTTTGAGGTTTTACATTTAGTGGTATCAGAGTCAAGTTGCAAAACTCGACTTTGGATTTGGGTTTTCTTAGAACTTAAAACACCGAAAAAATACTATTTCAAATGATTTAAAGTGTTTTACTAAATGTGTGGTCTACTGAGTCTCCCGCACTGATCCTATAAGTTCTCTGAAACTACTATTTGATTTAATTAAAATACTGAGATTACCGTAGGTATAGACGATAATGAGACTTTTGTTAGGGTAACTAAAATTGTAGTCAAGACTGCAATGTAGGAAAACAAAACTCTGAATTACTGATAATATTTTCTATAACATAACCTGTAATAAACACTGGAACTGTAAACTAAGAAATATGATTTATAATTCAGATAATACACAAATTTATATGAGCACTAGAGGTACTTGTGGAAGGGTACAAGAGGCCGCGACGGAGGCCGTGGAGGTGCTCAGGCTGGGTCGTCGGCATCAAGTCATATGCCTAACAATGAAGCTAGAAAGGCACCGGCTTCACCTATGATTGAGACTAGTCACAAGATCGTGCAGTTGGGGATGACGCATTGTCTCAAGCTATGTTGCGGATTTTGGAAAGGGTTGTTAGGCCTAATACTGGTACTATGGGCAATGAGTCAGTGACAGAATGACTCAGGTCTGATGGGGCTGAGATCTTTAGGGGTATCGTAGAAGTTTCCCCTAATTTGGCTGAATATTGGATTGAGGCCACAGAAAGGGTCACGGATGACCTCGAGTACACCCAAGAGTAAAAATTAAAAAGTGCAGTGTCATTGCTACGAGATGAAGCCTATTAGTGGTAGCTTACAGTGAAAGAGGGTACTCAGCCCGACTGATTGACTTGGGAATTTTTCAAGACTGCATTCCAAGTAAAGTATGTGGGCACTATTTTTGTGGATGCCCAGAGGAGACAGCTTATGAATTTGACTTAAGGGGATAAATTAGTAGCTGAGTATGAGTCTGAGTTTTTGCGACTTAGCTGCTATGCGCGTAGGATGGTGGCAATTGAATATAAGCACTGTGTTCATTTTGAGGACGGCCTCAGGAATGATTTGCAAGTTCTGATAGCTCCACAGAGGGAGCGAGATTTTGTTGTGTTATTATAAAAGGCAAAGATCTCCGAGGATGTGAAGTGTGCTGAGTGCTAGAATCGTGAGTCGGACAGAGGTAGGAACAAGAGGGTTTAAGAGCCCTCACATTCAAGTTTGAGGCCTAAGATAAAGGTCAGAGATGATGGGCAGTCAGAGTTGGGCCCCCTGTTGCTGTTTTTGGGTTGCAGTCTTGTGCTATTTATGGGAAACGCCATCAGGGTGAGTGCTGAAATGAATAGGGGCATGTTTGAGGTACGCATCTGTGACAGCCCTAAAGTGACCTTAGTCGGAAAGCGGTTTCGGGACCGCTAAACCGAGTCACCAAATTACATGAATATGATAATTATTGTCTAAAATATGTGAATACGAATGTGTGAAAGTTTTAAGCTTCGATTTAGTTAATTGCATGTGAATTTAGTTAATAGGACTTATGTGAGAAAATTTAGAAATGTGCTAGGCAAATGTAAGTGGCCTATTAATGCATGTTATAAAGGTGATGGGTTTGCATGTCAAACCCAAAATTTGACTAGTGGCCGGCCATGCTATGGGATAAAAGGTATTATAAACCTTTTATGTTAGTGTTTTATGTTAGGAAAAATAAAATAAGGAGCATAGGCAATAAAATAATAATGGTTAGTAGGATGATGAAAAAAAAAGGTTCTCATTTGTTTCTTCTTGATCTAAAAATCAAAGGAAGGAGGGGAAGAAAAGGTTGAAGAGGTTCGACCATACTTGTATCTAGATTAAGGTATGTTTGATGATGTTGCATGAGATGCATGCAAGTTTTAGTTGTTAGCTTGAGTTCTACCTAGCCCATGGTTTAAATCTTTGCTATTGTGATGGAGATGATATTTGGCCATGGGTGTTGTCTTCTTGGTTGGTGTTTTATGTTGGTGATGATCCATGAAGATGAGTTAAGTTTCGGCTAAGGTGGATTTGTGTTGATGTCATTTGCATGCTAAATGTGAAGCTTTGTAATGATACATGTGATGGTGGATTGATACCTCTTGGATTTTCTTTTTAGCATTTTTTTTGAGTTAGACATTAGGTTCTTTGTTTAACCCATGACCAAAATTGAAATGGTATGGTGTCTTGATGCATTCGGCCATAGTAGGAAATATGGTTGTTGTTCATGTTATTTGCATGAGAAATGGTAGTAAGGTGAAGTGCAAATATTAGTATTTGATTACTAGTGTACATATGTGTATTAGCCGAGTTTTGAACTTGAAACAAAATGGTATGTAGTTAATACAAGTAACCATATTTGTAGGAAGTATTAAGCATATAATTGGCCTCAACATAGACATGCATATTCGGCCACATGAGATAGATTGGTGTTGCATGTATTCGGTTAGGGGCAAGCATATTGATGCTTTTATCTTGACTTAGATAATCGGCTCAAGGAGAATTTGTTAAAGTGCTTAGTTAATTGATATTAGGTTAATGATGTGTGTATTCGGTCATGAAGGTGCACATGAGGAAATGTTAGGTTAATTGTATTAAATTGCTCAATGTGATTAAAAATGCGTATGACCACTTTGTTTTTGAGCTAAAGGTGGCCATATGACCTATCAACTCCTTGTCATATTCTGCCATAAGCTAGCATAATGAGACTTTAATAAGTTAAATTTTCTTGAATTAGCTCAAGAGTTTAGAGGACAAAGGTTGGACAAGGGAAAGGAAAAAGTGATCGAATAGCCGCCGAAATCGTTCGACAACATCCGAAGTAAGTTTTCGAGTAATGAAACTTAGTTTACGATTTGATTAAGTCATGACGTATAATCATAACAAAAATACGATGATATAATGATTCTACTTGAATTATATGTTGAGTTATTAGTCTATACGTATGATGGGTCGTCGTATGTGCATAGAGATCATGTCATAAAGCAAGTCAAAATCGTGCTCTTTGTATGTGGCTATTGAGCCGAAATTAGTAAGTGTGATAAGTGTCTTGTGTTTGAGCTTTGGTAATGAAAATGAAATATGGATGTGTCATGATTATTGATATATGTGCATGGTTATTCGAATGATATCCGGGCTAAGTCCCGAAGGCTTTTATGCTAGTGACTATATCCGGACTAAGATCCGAAGGCATTTGTGCGAGTTGCTATATCCGGGCTAAGACCCGAAGGCATTTGTGCTAGCGATTATATCCGGGCTAAGTCCCGAAGGCATTTATGCTAATGACCATATCCGGGCTAAGACCCGAAGGCCTTGTGCGAGTGGTTATATCCGGCTAAATCCCAAAGATACTTGGGTTTGGGAATGAGCGATCTTGCTGTAATAATTTCAATTAATACGCTCGTAAAATCCCAATGATGAGGTATGTTTCGTATGTGCATTAGATAATTGATTCCTTCTAAATAGTATTTGCTCAATCGACTAACAAGCTTCCGGCTTTTAGACAAGTTGATTCCTTACGTATGAATATAAGGGTTGGAAATGTGAAGTAGGTATGATTGTGAGAATATGTGCATATGAAATTATTCGTTTAGCCGTATGAATGCTATACTTCAGTTGTGCGTGATTTCATTGCTCAAAACTTACTAAGCATTAAATGCTTACTTCGTTTCTTTAATTCTCTGTTTTATAGATTTTGGTTCGTCAGCTATCGGACTCGGGATTGTCGAAGTCGAAGTCGTCCACACTATCAAAGCCCTTTTGGTACTCTTTTAGTTGAACTCTGCTAATGGCATGTATAGGACTACCCTCTTTGTTGTTGGTCATGTGCCCTTTGGTTTTGTATAAATTTGGATAGCCATGCGAAAATGGCTTATATATACTTTGAGCATAGCATTATAATCATTTTGTATGTTGTTCATTGAGAGGTATGGAAATGTTTGGTAACGATTAGCCATTGGAATGGTTAATCATGATCATTTTGGGGCTTTGTATGACAAATTCTAGTTGATTCATGGAAAACCATGAAATAGGTAAAGTTCACCAAAAAAAAAACAGATGCTGACAGCAGCAGTGGTGTGGATTTGAAAATTCACTATAAATTAACCAGAGAGAATTAGAGGTCATGCCATATATGTATAGATTCATTTTTGAGTCTAGTTTCGTTAGAAACAAACGGCATAAGTAATGAAGCCCTGTACAGGAAGATATATAAGTCGTAATGCATGAAGGTCAGAGCAGTCGAACCCTGAAATAGGGGAGACTTTAACGAATAAACTGTACTAATTGGCTCGACCAAAAAATCTAGAAAAAAATTTGTAGAAGGATGTGTGAGTCTAGTGTCAGGTAAAATTTATGAAACTGGTTTTCGAGTTTTGGAACTCAAGATATGGTTTTTAAGGTGACAGTGACGCAGTTAGCCAGCTTGTCTGGAAATTTTTAAAATGGACTGTGAAAATCAATGAATTAAGTCTGTTAGCACCTCGTGTTCGACTCCGGCAACGGTATCGGGTACGGGGTGTTACAATTTTATTGGTATCAGAGCTACGGTTTAGTCGATTCTAGGTCTACCGTAATACGTTTGGGTCTAGCTATACATGCCATTATGTGATTATTTGATAGTGTGGTGATTTCTGACAATTGAAAATGTGTTTATTTATAGTAATGGATCCTGATCCCAACCGAGCGGTAACTGATGATCTTGAGGGTGTAGAGCCTGCTCCCGCACAAGGGACAGCGCCGGCGGACTCTCAACCTATTGCTAGTAATCCGAATGATGAGGCTAGACAAGCTTTTTATAGCGTGATGAATGATTGGTTCAACCAATACATTCGAACTAATACGGCTGTTCCACAACCTCCATTCCCGACTAATACCACCCCCGCACCTACAATACCTCCGGTAACTGACCAAATAAGGTCAAATAAGCCCCCAATTGACAGAATCCGAAAACACGGGGCTACTGAATTTAAAGCTACAGACAGCGATGATGCCGAGCAAGCTGAATTTTGGTTGGACAACACTATTCGGGTACTCGATGAGCTATCTTGCACACCCAATGAGTGCCTAAAGTGTACTATCTCCTTACTACGTGATTCTGCCTACTATTGGTGGAATACGTTGACTTCTGTTGTGCCCAAAGAGCAAGTAACTTGGGAGTTTTTCCAAATCAAGTTTCGAAAAAAGTATATCAGTCAGAGATTCATGGATCAAAAACGGAAGGAATTTCTTGAACTTAAACAAGGTTCCATGTCGGTTACCGACTATGAGCGAAAATTTGTGAGGCTTAGCCGGTACGCACGAGAATGCATTTCCTCAGAAGCTGTGATGTGTAAACGTTTCGAAGATGGATTGAATGATGATATAAAGCTGTATGTTGGCATTTTAGAAATCCGAGAATTTGTGGTACTTGTCGAGCGAGCTTGCAAAGCCGAGGAGCTCAGTAAGGAGAAAAGGAAAGCTGATATGGGAGCAAAGGAGTTTCATAAGAGATCTTCGGGAAAGCCCTTTCAACAGTCATCGAAGAAATTTAGAGATGATTTAGGCCAATCAAGAGATACTTTGGGCTTTTCTAGACGAGATCGTGATCGACCCCCTGTGAGTGCACGAGTCACTTCGGTCGCCAGTGTTGGAAATGATCGTCGCGACAGAACGGAGTGTCAGTATTGTGGTAAATGGCATTCGGGGAGTTGTAGATTCCATGACCGCTCCTGTTACAAGTGCGGATCAACTGACCACTTTATTAAAGATTGCCCGAGATTGTCTGAACAGAACGTAAATCAGAGTGGGAAACCTGGTGCTACTACTGCTCGGGGTAGACCATCTAGGAATACGGGCAATGCTAGTGGCGATCAGAGAGGATCTAGAGATGCTACAACCAGATCTGAGGCTTGTGCTCCTGCTAGAGCTTATGCTATTCGTGCACGCGAGGATGCTTCTTCGCCAGATGTTATTACCGGTACTTTTACTCTCTTTGATACTAATGTGATTGCTTTGATTGACCCTGGTTCTACTCATTCTTATATATGTGAAACTTAGCATCCAATAAGACCCTACCTGTTGAGTCTACTGAGTTTGTAATTCGGGTGTCAAATCCTTTGGGTCGTTACGTGCTTGTCGACAAAGTGTGTGAGAAATGTCCCCTAGTAATCCGAGGTTTCTGTTTTCCGGCCGATTTGATGCTTTTATCGTTTGACGAATTTGATGTTATCCTCGGTATGGATTGGTTGACAGTACATGATGCAATTGTAAATTGCAAAAGAAAAACCACCGATTTAAGGTGTGTAAATAACGAGATAATCCGAGTTGAGTCTACTGACTTGAATAGGTTGCCAGCTGTAATATCATTGATGTTGGCTCAGAAATATGTAAGAAAGGGGTGTGAAGCATACCTTGCGTATGTACTTGATGACAAAGAGTTAGAAAAGAAGCCTGAATCTGTGCCAGTGGTTTGTGAATACCTGGATGTTTTTCCCGAAGAATTACCGGGTTTACCACCTGTTCGGGAGGTAGAGTTTGGTATCAAGCTTGTACCTGGGACTACACCGATTTCGATACCTTCGTATCGTATGGCACCAACCGAGTTAAAAGAGTTGAAAGCTCAGTTGCAATAGTTGTCGGATAGTGGTTTCGCTCGACCAAGTTTCTCACCTTGGGGTGCACCAGTATTGTTTGTGAAAAAGAAGGACGGAACCATGAGGTTGTGCATCGACTATCGTCAGCTGAATAAGGTGACAATAAAGAATAAATATCCGATACCGCGCATTGACGATTTGTTTGATCAACTAAAGGGAGCCTCGGTGTTTTCAAAGATAGACTTGAGATCGAGTTATTATCAGTTGCGAATTCGAGATTCGGATATACCCAAAACTGCTTTCAGAATGAGATACGGTCACTACGAATTCTTAGTGATGCCGTTTGGGCTCACTAATACCCCCACGGTATTTATGGATTTGATGAATCGGATCTTCAGACCGTATTTAGATCGATTTGTAGTTGTGTTTATCGATGATATTTTGGTCTATTCGAGAAATGAAACCGATCATGCTGAAGACCTGGGATTAGTGTTGCAAACTTTATAGGATAAGCAATTATATGCTAAGTTCAGTAAGTGTGAGTTCTGGTTAAGAGAGGTTAGCTTCTTGGGTCATGTGGTGTCTGCATCGGGTATTTGAGTTGATCCGAACAAAATTTCAGCTATACTTAACTGGAAGCCTCCGAGAAATATTACTGAGGTTCGGAGCTTTTTGGGACTTGCCGGTTACTACCGACAGTTTGTAAAAGGTTTCTCGATGATAGCCACACCAATGAGGAAACTACTTCAGAAAGATGTTAAGTTTGAATAGACAGAAAAGTGTCAGAAAAGTTTCGATCAATTGAAAACTCATTTGACGGAAGCTCCAGTACTAGTGCAGCCCGAATCAGGCAAGGAGTTCGTCATTTACAGTGATGCATCCTTACTTGGGTTGGGTTGTGTATTGATGCAAGAAGGTCGAGTTGTAGCTTATGCGTCGAGGCAACTGAAGCCACATGAGAAAAATTATCCAACCCATGATCTCGAACTAGCTGCCATCGTATTCGCTTTGAAAATATGGCAACATTACTTATTTGGTGAGAAGTGCCATGTATATTCGGATCACAAAAGTCTCAAATATTTGATGATTCAAAGAGACTTGAATCTGCGACAAAGGCGTTGGCTTGAGTTGTTGAAAGATTATGAGCTTGTCATTGATTATCACCCGAGAAAGGCTAATGTGGTTGCGGACGCCTTAAGCCGAAAATCACTGTTTGCTTTACGAGCGATGAATGTACACTTGTCTGTTCTACCCGACAATGTGTTAGTAGCTGAATTAAAGGCCAAACCATTGTTGATTCATCAAATTCGTGAAGCTTAGAATGTCGATGATAAATTGGTTGCAAAACGGGCTGAATGTGTTTCGAATATGGAATCAGAGTTTCAAATTGATGATGACAATTGTTTGAGGTTCAGAAATCGTTTGTGTGTTCCAAGAAGTTTAGAACTTATTTCGATGATTCTGAACGAAGCTCATTGTAGCCGAATGTCAATTCACCCGGGGAGTACGAAAATGTACAACGATCTGAGATGTCAGTTTTGGTGGCATGGTATGAAACGAGACATTTCCGATTTTGTTTCGAAGTGCTTAGTATGTCAGCAAGTGAAGGCAGAACATCAAGTGCCTACGGGTTTACTTCAGCCGATCATGATACCTGAATGGAAATGGGATCGAGTCACGATGGATTTTGTATCTGGGTTGCCAGTGTCGGCAAGTAAGAAAGATGCGGTTTGGGTTGTTGTTGATAGACTGACTAAGTCGGCTCACTTTATCCCCGTACGTACGGATTTTTCATTGGATAAACTAGCTGAATTGTATGTTTCTCAGATTGTGAGATTACACGGGGTACCTATTTCTATTGTGTGGATAGAGATCCGAGATTCACCTCGCGATTTTGGAAGAAATTGCAAGAAGCTTTGGGTACCAAGCTGCATTTTAGCACTGCTTTTCACCCCCAAATCGATGGTCAATCCGAGCAGATAATTCAGATACTTGAGGATATGTTGAGATGTTGCATCCTCGAGTTTAGTGGTTCATGGGAGCGGTATTTACCTTTGATTGAATTCGCTTACAACAATAGTTTTCAATCAAGTATTAAGATGGCACCTTACGAGGCTTTGTACGGTCGTAAATGCCGTACACCATTGTTTTGGACCGAGCTCGGTGAAAGTAAAATTTTCGGAGTTGATTTGATTAAAGATGCTGAACAGAAAGTAAAAGTAATCCGTGAAAGTCTGAAGGCAGCCACAGATCGTCAGAAGTCGTACGCGGATTTGAGACGAAAAGACATTAAGTATCAGGTGGGGGACAAAGTGTTTCTTAAAGTTTCACCTTGGAAAAAGATACTCAGATTTGGCCGTAAGGGCAAATTGAGTCCGAGATTCATTGGGCCGTATGAAATCTCTGAACGAGTTGGTCCAGTTGCATATAGGTTGCTTTTACCCCCTGAACTTGAAAGGATCCACAACGTTTTTCATGTTTCAATGCTTCGACGTTACAGATCTGATCCATCGCACATAATAAGTCCCTCCAAGGTTGAAATTCAAGCCGATATGAGTTATGAAGAAGAACCGATTCGTATCCTAGCTCGTGAAGTGAAAGAGTTGCGAAACAAAAGGGTTCCGTTAGTAAAGGTGTTATGGCTCAAACACGGGATCGAAGAAGCTACTTGGGAAACCGAGAACGCCATGAAAGAATGATACCCAAAACTATTTACCGGTAAGATTTTCGGGGACAAAAATTTCTTAAGTGGGGGAGAGTTGTGACAGCCCTAAAGTGACCCTAGTCGGATAGCGGTTTCGGGACCGCTAAACCGAGTCACCGAATTACTTGAATATGATAATTATTGTCTAAAATATGTGAATATGAATGTGTGAAAGTTTTAAGCTTCGATTTAGTTAATTGCATGTGAATTTAGTTAATAGGACTTATGTGAGAAAATTTAGAAATGTGCTAGGCAAATGTAAGTGGCCTATTAATGCAGGTTATAAAGGTGATGGGTTTGCATGTCAAATTACCCAAAATTTGACTAGTGGCCGGCCATGCTATGGGATAAAAGGTATTATAAACCTTTTATGTTAGTGTTTTATGTTAGGAAAATTAAAATAAGGAGCATGGGCAATAAAATAATAATGGTTAGTAGGATGATGAAAAAAAAAGGTTCTCATTTGTTTCTTCTTGACTGAAAAATCAAAGGAAGGAGGGGAAGAAAAGGTTGAAGAGGTTCGGCCATACTTGTATCTAGATTAAGGTATGTTTGATGATGTTCCATGAGATGCATGCATGTTTTAGTTGTTAGCTTGAGTTCTACCTAGCCCATGGTTTAAATCTTTGCTATTGTGATGGAGATGATATTCGGCCATGGGTGTTGTCTTCTTGGTTGGTGTTTGATGTTGGTGATGATGCATGAAGATGAGTTAAGTTTCGGCTAAGGTGGATTTGTGTTGATGTCATTTGCATGCTAAATGTGAAGCTTTGTAATGATACATGTGATGGTGGATTGATGCCTCTTGGATTTTCTTTTTAGCATTTTTTTTGAGTTAGACATTAGGTTCTTTGTTTAACCCATGACCAAAATTGAAATGGTATGGTGTCCTGATGCATTCGGCCATAGTAGGAAATATGGTTGTTGTTCATGTTATTTGCATGAGAAATGGTAGTAAGGTGAAGTGCAAATATTAGTATTTGATTACTAGTGTACATATGTGTATTAGCCGAGTTTTGAACTTGAAACAAAATGGTATGTAGTTAATACAAGTAACCATATTTGTAGGAAGTATTAAGCATATAATTGGCCTCAACATAGACATGCATATTCGGCCACATGAGATAGATTGGTGTTGCATGTATTCGGTTAGGGGCAAGCATATTGATGCTTTTATCTTGACTTAGATAATCGGCTCAAGGAGAATTTGTTAAAGTGCTTAGTTAATTGATATTAGGTTAATGATGTGTGTATTCGGTCATGAAGGTGCACATGAGGAAATGTTAGATTAATTGTATTAAATTGCTCAATGTGATTAAAAATGCTTATGACCACTTTGTATTTGAGCTAAAGGTGGCCATATGACCTATCAACTCCTTGTCATATTCGGCCATAAGCTAGCATAATGAGACTTTAATAAGTTAAATTTGCTTGAATTAGCTCAAGAGCTTAGAGGACCAAGGTTGGACAAGGGAAAGGAAAAAGTGATCGAATAGCCGCCGAAATCGTTCGACAACATCCGAAGTAAGTTTTCGAGTAATGAAACTTAGTTTACGATTTGATTAAGTCATGACGTATAATCATAACAAAAATACGGTAATATAATGATTCTACTTGAATTATATGTTGAGTTATTAGTTTATACGTATGATGGGTAGCCGTATGTGCATAGAGATCATGTCATAAAGCAAGTCAAAATCGTGCTCTTTGTATGTGGCTATTGAGCCGAAATTAGTAAGTGTGATAAGTGTCTTGTGTTTGAGCTTTGGTAATGAAAATGAAATATGGATGTGTCATGATTATTGATATATGTGCATGGTTATTCGAATGATATCCGGGCTAAGTCCCGAAGGCTTTTATGCTAGTGACTATATCCGGACTAAGATCCGAAGGCATTTGTGCGAGTTGCTATATCCGGGCTAAGACCCGAAGGCATTTGTGCTAGCGATTACATCCGGGCTAAGTCCCAAAGGCATTTATGCTCGTGACCATATCCGGGCTAAGACCCGAAGGCCTTGTGCGAGTGGTTATATCCGGCTAAATCCCGAAGATACTTGGGTTTGGGAATGAGCGATCTTGCTGTAATAATTTCAATTAATACGCTCGTAAAATCCCAACGATGAGGTATGTTTCGTATGTGCATTGAGATAATTGATTCCTTCTAAATAGTATTTGCTCAATTGACTAACAAGCTTCCGGCTTTTAGACAAGTTGATTCCTTACGTATTAATATAAGGGTTGGAAATGTGAAGTAGGTATTATTGTGAGAATATGTGCATATGAAATTATTCGTTTAGCCGTATGAATGCTATACTTCAGTTGTGCATGATTTCATTTTTCAAAACTTACTAAGCATTAAATGCTTACTCCGTTCCTTTGATTCTCTGTTTTATAGATTTTGGTTCGTCAGCTATCGGACTCGGGATTGTCGAAGTCGAAGTCGTCCACACTATCAAAGCCCTTTTGGTACTCTTTTAGTTGAACGCTGCTAATGGCATGTATAGGACTACCCTCTTTGTTGTTGGTCATGTACCCTTTGGTTTTGTATAAATTTGGATAGCCATGCGAAAATGGCTTATATATACTTTGAGCATAGCATTATAATCATTTTGTATGTTGTTCATTGAGAGGTATGGAAATGTTTGGTAACTATTAGCCATTGGAATGGTTAATCATGATCATTTTGGGGCTTTGTATGACAAATTCTAGTTGATTCATGGAAAACCATGAAATAGGTAAAGTTCACCAAAAAAAAATAGATGCTGACAGCAGCAGTGGTGTGGATTTGAAAATTCACTATAAATTAACCAGAGATAATTAGAGGTCATGCCATATATGTATAGATTCTCTTTTGAGTCTAGTTTCGTTAGAAACAAACGGCATAAGTAATGAAGCCCTGTACAGGAAGATATATAAGTCGTAATGCATGAAGGTCAAAGCAGTCGAACCCTGAAACAGGGGAGACTTTAACTAATAAACTGTACTAATTGGCTCGACCAAAAATTCTAGAAAAACATTTGTAGAAGGATATGTGAGTCTAGTTTCAAGTAAAATTTACAAAACTGCCCAATCTGTGTACTAGTCGTTTTAAAAATCATATCTTGAGTTTCATAACTCGAAAATCAGTTTCGTAATTTTTCCGAGAAACTAGACTCATGTGCCCATCTATGTATTTTTTTCTAGAATTTTTGGTCAGGCCAATTAGTACAGTTTATTAGTCAAAGTCTCCCAAGTTGCAGGGATCGACTACACTGACCTTTGCCCATTCCGACTTGGATATCTCCCTGCACGGGGCTCCAATACTGATGCCGTTTGTTTCTATGAAAACTAGACTCAGAGAGGAATCTGTACATATATGGTACGACCCCTAATTATCTCTGGTTAATTTTTAATGAAATTACAAAGTCGGAGCAGGGAATCCAGAAACCGTTCTGGCCCTGTCCCACAAAAATCTGATTATCTCTTAATATACTGCCCATATGATCTTTTCGTTACTTCCTCATGAAAGCAGACTCATCGAGCTTCGATTACATAATTTATTCATCAATTAATTCTACTCCTACTATTTTTAGTGATTTTTCAATCTCATGACACTGCTGCTGCCAGCATCTATTACGAAAGTAACTAGGTCCATTTCATGCCTACCCTTGATCCAACTCAATCGAACATTCGTGCCATTTTCGCATGGCTTAAAGTTTACATGCCAAAATTCAAACACAACGTAATAGCTTATACATGCCAAAATGTTCTTCTAAGCCAACTAAGAAGAAAATACCAAAACTTGCTATCCGGTGTGATGACTTCGATGACGGCCCGACCCCGCAAAAATAGATGAGTCCAAGCAACCTATAATGGGTGACAAGGAAACATCGAGTGAGTTTATAACTCAGTAAGTCATAAGCAATGCACTACCATCTATCAATAACATTATCACAAGAGGAAACAAAATGGAACGAGACAATTTACTCCATCCATACCGAACCATACCATAGTTCCTCCAACCTATCGATTCAATTTCATATCAATTCATGCATTCACATTCTATATACTCATCAATAGGACATTGAAGCATTTTCATAAATCGATTTATTTTCGTTACAATCAAACGACTATACGGCCTTTCACCCATCCTACGATAAATTTTATGTACGTGGCTTCAAGTATGTTTGTCACATAGGTTCGAACTTACCGAGCTCAACACCAAGTATAAGCATAGCACCTATTAGCCACGTACTCAAGACACTTACCCGATCCGCTGTCCGCGATCGACTCAATAGTGTCGCACACATAGTGTCCATAATGATTCACGAATGTATATTGAGCCCGCACACTCAGTGCTATATAATCAACTCGCACACTTAGTGCTACGTAATCAAATCGCACACTTAGTGCTACATAGTCAAACTCGCACACTTAGTGCCGCATGGTCAATTCGCACACTTAGTGCATCATATTCATTTCGCACACTTAGTGCAACATAGTCGAATCGCACCCTTAGTGCTGTACAATTTAATCCCGCGCACTTAGCGCCAATCTCATGGTCATAAATGGTCATCCCGCACGTTTAGTGCCGAGATCAACAACTCAGTACATCTTACTTCTTTTCTTTCATTCAACAATTTCATCATCACATACGTACATGCATATATATATATATGTATATTTATTCATTCCAATCAGCATCAATACATACACATTATGACCATTTGAAATAATACCAACTACATGCTTAATGACTTACTTTATGTTGGGTAAAATAATTCCGAGTCGGCTACTCGATGACCTTCGATTTCCCCTTGTTGGACGCCTCTCCTTTAGGTTCTTGAGCTTAAATAATACAAATAAGAGTATTCAATATTTAACCCAATAACATGAATTTATTTATCACATCCGGCAATCACACATCATTAAATTTTCAAACCAAGATGTCATTATATGACCACATATACACATATCCATATACTTAAGCTCAATAATTATAATGTAATATCATGTACCCACTTTAAGTATATTGCCGAATATACTTAATCATACATACACCTAACCAAAACAATTTCCTAAAATCTTCATATCATTTATACACTAGGCCGAATACTCTCACCAAGTTCACCTATATTCTTCAACAATTCCTTCATTGATCAAGCACATATTCGGCTAAAGAAATGGCAATTTTAGCAACCTTCGATTTAGTACTTAACTTTTACCACATATCAAATAACTCATTTCCTTACTCATGTGACCACGTATATTCGGTCATGCATACACACATAAAATCAATTTGGAGACTCTATCAATCCAACATACATTCGGCACCTTCATCCACCATTCTACCAAGCATGTAATATTCAAACACAACCAAACTCACATTCGGCCCTAGCTCATAACAAGGTAGCCGATTCTTTTTTTTTTATAGTTCAAACACTCCTCTATCATCATTCACCTAACTTTAACATGAAACAACAAAACTCACCATTTCTCATCCAAATAACATGAACAACAACCATTCCTTGAACACTTTCTCATGACCGATTGCTCATGTTATCAACAAGATTCAAGATTTGAACATGGGCTATTTAAAACATGCATGCATCTCAAAGACAACATCAAACATACCTTAGTCTAGCAAACCACCATAGCCGATTTTCTCAAGCTCTTCCCCCTTCCTTTCTTTCCTCTATTCGGCCAAGGATGTTCAAGAATGAACACTTTTTTTTGTTTTCTTTCTTCAATTCACGGCAACAAGGGGGTGAGACCATTATTATTTTTTTTCCATCACCCTTCCTTTCATTATTTAATTATCATGCTTAATATTTTATTTCCCTTACCATACATCACTAATACAACATGTTGGTGACATGTTTCCACCCATAGCATGGCCGGCCACTACATATTAGGGAGGGGGAATTTGACATGCAAGTCCCCTTTTTCTTCCACATGCACTAATAGGTCCTCATGCATTGACCTATCACATTTTAAAATTTTCTCATATAAGTCCTATTGACTAAATTCACATGCAATCGACTAAATCGAAGCTTGAAATTTTCACACATTCATGATTACATATTCTAGACAATAAACATCACATTCAAACCTTTCGGTGACTCGGTTTAGCGGTCCCGAAACCACTTCCCGACTAGGGTCAATTTTGGGCTGTCACATCAACTTAATATTGGGCATGAACTGGCTGGTTAAGCATCAGCTGAATTTGGACTGTGCTACCAAGTAGGTGGTATTGAAAACTAAAAAAAGTGATGACGTAGTTGTGATTGGAAAGCGTTAGAATTATCTGTCAAATGTGATTTCTGCACTTAGAACTGAGAAGTTGGTTCATAGGGGTTGTGAGGCGTATCTAGCCTACATCAGTACTTCGAGTTTTGAGGTTCTATCTATTAAAGATATCAGAACAATTAAGGATTTTTCAGACATCTTTCCCGATGAGCTACCTGGGTTACCTCCAAATTGTGAAGTTGAGTTTAGGATTGAGCTCATGCCAGGTACAACTCCAGTGTCCATCGCCCCTTATAGAATGGCACTAAAGGAGATTGAATAGCTTAAAGCACAGATTCAAGAGTTACTGGATCGAGGGTTCATCCATCCTAGTGTGTCTCCGTGAGGAGCACCAGTGTTATTTGTGAAAAGGAAAGATGAATCCATGCGTTTGTGTATCGACTACTGGAAACTGAATAAATTTACTGTTAAGAATAAGTACCCTTTACTGAAGATTGATGATCTATTCGATCAGTTTAGTGGAGTTTCGATTTTCTCTAAGATAGATATTTGATCTGGGTACCATCAACTGAGGGTCAAAGAGACTAATGTTTTTACAAGACATCGTTTAGGACTCGTTATGGTCATTACGAGTTCCTAGTGATGCCGTTTGGATTGACGAATGCACCAGCGACTTTTATGGATTTGATGAACCAAGTGTTCCAACCCTATCTGGATCGGCTCGTTATGGTGTTTATAGATGAAATTCTGGTGTATTCGAGAACAGAAGATGAACATGATGCACATCTCTGATTGGTTCTACAAATTCTGAGGGAAAAACAACTGTACACTAAATTTAGCAAATATAAATTCTGGCTACGAGAGGTAACTTTTCTAGGTCATTTAGTATCTGCTAAGAGGATCAGGGTTGATCCTTGGACAATTGAAGTTGTTCTGGATTGGAAGCAGCCTAAGTCGGTATCTGAGATTCGAAGTTTTCTAGGTCTGGTAGGGTATTATAGACAATTTGTTGAGGGATTTTCATTGATTGCTGCACCCTTGACTAAGTTGTTGCATAAAGGTCTACCATTTGACTGGACTGATAAGCAGCAAGAAAGTTTCGAGAGGCTTAAGAAGGTTCTGACTGAGGCCTCTATCTTGATTCAGCCAGAGTTTGGGAAAGAGTTTATTGTCTATATCGCGTCACATGTTAGTTTGGGTTGTGTGTTAATGCAGGAAGGAAAGGTTGTGGCTTATGCGTCTCGTCAGCTTAAGATGCATGAGGCGAACTATCCGACACATGACTTGGAGTTAGTCGCGGTGGTATTCGCACTGAAAATTTAGAGGCACTACTTGTACGGTGAGAAGTGTATCATTTACATGGATCACAAGAGCCTCAATATCTCTTCACTTAGAAGGAGTTAAACCTTAGCCAACTAGATGGATTGAGCTGCTTAAGGATTATGACTGTTCGATTGAATACCATTCTAGTAAGGCTAATGTAGTAGCCGACGCGCTGAGCCATAGGGCTATGATTGATCTGGGGGTGATGTTTGCTTGCCTCAGCTTGTTCGATGATGGTAGTCTGTTGGCTACACTACAGGTTAAACCGACGAGGACTAAACAGATTAATGGTAAACAGTTAGAGGATGAGTCACTGAGTTCTCACTTCCGACAGATAGAGAGTGGGGAAGCTTCAGATTTTGGACTGAATAGTGAAGGGGTACTTTGTTTTCATAGGAGAGTCTGTGTACCGAAGGATACTGGTTTGAGGTAGTCGATACTACAGGAGGCGCATAGTAGTCCTTATACTATGCATCCTAGCGGGAATAAGATCTACAGAGACCTTCGTGAGTTATATTGGTGGCCGTGTCTTAAGCGTAAGGTTACCGACTTTGTGAGTAAATGCCTTGCTTGCCAGCAAGTTAAGGCTGAACATCAGTTACCTTCAGGGTTGCTTCAGCCAATTAAGATTCCACTGTGGAAGTGGGAGAGAGTGACTATGGACTTTGTCAGTGGGCTACCTTTAATGCCTACTAAGAAGGATTCAGTATGGGTCATCGTAGACCTATTGACTAAATCTGCCCATTTCATACCTATCTGTACTGATTACTCACTGCAGAAACTGGCTAACCTGTATGTATCTGAGATAGTGCGACTGCATGGGGTATCGGTTTCTATAATATCTAATAGAGATCCTCACTTCACGTCTCGGTTCTGGAAAAAGTTACATGAAGCATTGGGTACAAGGTTGGACTTCAATACTGCGCTCCATCCTCAGACAGACGGTCATTCAGAGAGGGTGATTGAGATACTAGAGGACATGTTAAGGAGTTGTGTGATTGACTTCCGGGGTAGTTGGGAGGATTACTTGCCGTTGGCAGAGTTTGCGTACAATAACAGCTACCAGTCCAACATACAGATGGCACCTTACAAGGCATTATATGGTCGTAGGTGTCGTACTCTTACGTGTTGGACTGAGTTGGGCGAGCAGCGTGTTCTGGGTCCTAAATTGATTTCTGATATTGAATATAAAGTTAGATTGATTCGGGATCGACTGAAGGCGGCTTTCGACAGGCAGAAGTCATATGCAGATTTGAAGTGTAAGGAGATTGAGTATTTTGTGGGGGACTTAGTGTTTCTTAAGGTCTCGCCATGAAAGAAGGTACTGAGGTTTGGTCGGAAGGGCAAGTTAAGCCCTAGGTTCATTAGGCCTTACCGTATATTGAAGCATGTGGGACCGGTGCCTACCAACTTGAGTTACCTTCAGAGTTGGACCAGATTCATGATGTGTTCCACGTCTCTATGTTGAGGTGATATTATTCTGATCCTGCGCACATCATTTCGACTGAAGAGATTGAGGTTAGGCTAGATCTGACCTTTGAGGAAGAGCAGGTTCAGATTTTAGACCGTGATGTGAAGGTCCTGAGAAGGAAGTCTGTTCTATTGGTTAAGGTGTTATGTCATAATCACAGCTCTGAGGAGGCCACGTTGGAACCCGAGGAGGCGATGCAACAACAATACCCTCATCTATTTTGACCAAGTAAATTTCAAGGCCGAAATTTCTTTTATGGGGTAGAGTTGTAACGCTCCAAAAATTTGAATATTTTTTTTTGTATGTTGTTATGCATAAATACATGTCTGCTTCAGTGGTTTCATGTCTTGAAGGTATTGGTAAAGTCCTGGGTTCAAGATTTGGCTTGTGCTAAATTTTGTTTTTGCTTAAGTAAGCCCTCTCTCTTGTCAGTAGGGTTCTTAAATAAATATGGTTAGGATGTGTCATAAAAAGCTTGTTGGTTCAGGCGATAGTGGCGTGTTACTTCTGCTAGGAAACCTGAGTTCGAGTCTTGTTCCACGCAAAAGAGTGCTCTTTTTTCTGCTGGGCCGTGTAAGAGCTTGAATGATAGTGGGATACTAATGCTCATGGGCGGTTGAGAGTGTTGGGGGAAGTGGGGAGTGTGTAGCCGAATTCTAGGAGTGTTGTGGGGAGAAAAGTTAGGAGTTTTGAAGGGATATGGATAGTGTTTAGTTGGAGAGATTTGAAGAGTCAAGTGAGGAATGCATTGGTGCCGTATAGAGACTCTAGGGCCCAAGGGAATTTGGCTAGAGTGCAGTGGGTTTCCTTTCTTCATTTCGTTTGTTACCAAGTATTTTTCTCTTTCTGCTTCGTTGCACTTTTGGTTTGGTTGGCCGACTTTTGTTTGGTATATTTCAGGTATTTTTGTTTTTGCCACTTTTTGTGCAACTTTGAGCTCCCTTTCAGTCAATTGGTTAGCCGACTTCTTTTGCTACACTTTCTTCCTGACTCTCTCGCAATCGCACTTTTTGGTTAGGTCGATTCCTGCCTCTTCTTCCTTTTTTGAGCTTTAGTTGATTTCTTCACCTTTTCCTCTTATCACTTTCAATTTTGGATTCTCTTCTTCTTTTCTCTCCCAATCAGTTATTGTTCCCTAGGCCGAATATCTTGCCTTCTTTTTCCCTCATGACTTCTTCTTCTTTCTATCTAGTGGCTAAGTTGAATACTTCTTCTTTTCTTCTTCTTTGGCGGTTTTGAGCTATTGTTTTCGACCAATATGGGTTAGTGGTAATTCTTCTTCTCTTTCAGTCACGTTAATAGTTTCATCTGATATCTCTATGTATTGTTGTTTCCTAATAAAGGTGCAACCTTTCCATTTTGCCTCAGTTATTCTGTGTATTCAGCTCTTGTGTGGGTAGGTCGATTAGTCCTCTCAACCATTCTTAGTTCTACGTGGTGGTAAGTTTTTGATATTGTGGTTATAACTATTTTTCGGTTATGGTGGAAAGTAATAGTATTAGGGTGTAATGCAGATTTTAACAAGGATTTGGAAGTTGAGTGTGATCACTAGTTTAAGGGGTAGTGAACCGTACTTGCACAACAAGGTGGATAACATGTACCCTATTGGGGATTAAGCGCTTATAAGAGGGTGTTTAACCCTAATAATTTAAGGATTAACATTTGAGCATGATTGAATCTAGGTTGGTGTTTGTGGAGATTGCGCTCTTTTTGCAAACAGGTGTGTAATCACACTGCTATTACTATAGATCGGCAAAAGCCGAAAATATATGACTATTAACACTACATGAGCGTGTGCTCGCTCCTGTGGTGAGTTAAATGCACAAAATGTAGGTGTTCAACCGTAGGGGCCACCATGAGCGATTTCATGGGCTTAGGCTGATTTTGGCTACGTTGGGCCTAAATGGGCCTTGTGGGGCCTACGGGCTCATGGGCCACGCACGAGTAAAACTACCTGGACGTGTGGAGATTATTGGGCCAAGCTGTGTAGTTTGCATGGCCAAGGCCACTATTTGGGCTTATTGGGCTATACGAGCGTGTGGGCCCTCATGGGTCCTGTTATGGGCTTTGGGACCATTTTCACTGTTTGATCATTAAGGTAGCACAGGTCATCCGAGACAACTGTGGACCTACTATTGGGTCGGTAAGTACACTTAGACCCCTTACGGATAAAATGTCCGATATACCCCTATGTGATGTATGACTGTTTGAATATGCCATTTTTACTGTATATACATTTATATTATGTTGCATTGCATTGGGTGGGATATATGATATTGGAGGAAGTGTACTGAAAGTCTATTAGCCAATTACTGGCAACTCTACTACAAATACTGTTTCAGTGCCACAACCGGTGTTGTATTTTGGAGTGTAAGGATGGGTGGGTCGATTTTATCCCCACATGGAGTGTAGGGCTGGACGGAGTGGAGTGTAGAGGATGGATGGGTAGGATTATTTGATTGCATTTCTATTACTGTTACTGAGATGGGCTAAGGCCTCAATTGAGATTGAACTGCTACTGAAACGGGCTTAGGCCCAGACTGTATCTGCTTACTGAACAATTGTTTGCTGATAAAGGATTACACATTGAGTTTTCATAAAACTCACCATTCTTCTTTCCTGTGCAGGTAATCCTTAGGCAGGTCAGTGCTGCGAGGGTCTCGATGGGGGGCCACACGACTGCTTTTGTTACCATTTTATTTTTTTTATTCTTTAAGTTTTTTTATTTGGGTTTCACTTATGTAATAATGCCTCTAAAAGTTTTTCTTGGTTTTGGAATTTATTTACTTTAAATCATATCTACTAGAAATAGGTCACGATTTTATTAAAAAGAATACATGTTTTCATAACACAATGCTATTGTAACCAATTTAAACAAACTTTGTTTTAAAAGTACAATTGCAAACTAATATGAGTAACACTTTTCTATATCAACTTGGGTTTTAACAATGATTAAGAATAATAAGTTTTCATAAGGATCACGACGAGGTTTTATATAGAACAAATTTTTCACTGGAACTACGTTTTTTTGAAACTCACTTCAATGTGACATGACAGATTCGGCCATAACGTCTAGGCCGGGTTTGGGGTGTTACAACAAGTATAACATATACGGTTGAAAACTGCAGGTAGTCTGAGTGCTACATACTTAGTTTCTTTTATCCATGCTTTGAACTCTAATACAATATTTACAAGTATAAGAAATTCACGAGTATTTGTGCCAATATGAGTGAGATTTTCTCAATTTCTCATATTTTGATTCGTTTCACTATGGTCACTCTTCACTCCCTTGGGTTTTAACCGTTCTATGTTTTTATGCCAGTTGCTTTGCTTTTAACCCTTAAAATGCTTTTGGTCCCTCAGTTAATTTTAATTTTAAGCACACACTTGTAATGATTTTATACTTTTTATACTATACTTTTTCAATAACCATGGGTTTAATCACTAAGTATTTGAATTTAAACAACTTATTATTCAAACAAGCATATATGCCTACTCATGCCTATGACTGACTTTTACGTGTGCACATAAAACAACGATTTTATAAGACAATTTTTAAAGCACGTTTTACTTCAAGCATACAGGTCAATAGTAATATTTGTAGTGTTACAATGGAACACCGGAGTATTCCAATGATCAAACCTAAAGGAGATGGCGATTGAGTGATAAATAACATACATAAGAGAGTCTAAGCCGCTACTAATACGATTTTATAGTATGGCAAATCATAACAAATTATTTGTGCAAAAAAATTAATTATGATAATCTAGGGACTAAACTACAAAGAGTATGAAACTAAGAAATCAACCAAACAAGCAGTAGTTGGTTGATTTCGATGTGGTTTACCGATTCTCGAATAAGGCACTTAAATCGCTTATATTACTAAGTGGCTTCATTTTATCTTTCGATCTCAATTTTATTGACTTAGATGAATTATTTTTGACATATCTCTCGATCTTATTGGTTAATTCGGGACTAATGAACGAGTGTGCAAGAAGATTACCTTTCTGTAACACCCCGAACCCGAGACCGTCACCGGAGTCGAACACGAGGTGTTAACAGACTTTAAAAAAATAATTTCCCAGACACTACCAATCTGCGTACTAGTCACTTTAAAAATCATATCTTGAGTTCAGAAACTCGGAATCCAGTTCCGTAAATTTTCCCTGAAACTAGACTCATATACCCATCTACATATTGTTTTCTAGAATTTTTGGCAGGGCTAATTAGTACAGTTTATTAGTCAAAGTCTCCCATGTTACAGGGATCGACTACACTGACCTTTGCGCATTACGACTTAGATATATCCCTGTACAGGGCTTCAATACTGATGCCGTTTGTTTCTATAGAAACTAGTCTCATAGAGGAATCTATACATATATGTCTTGACTCCTAATTGTCTTTAGTTAATTTTTAATGAATTTCCAAAGTTGGAACAGGAAATCCAGAAACCGTTCTGGCCCTGTCTCACAAGAACCTGAATATCTCTTAACATACTGTCCGTATGATTGTTTCGTTACTTTCCTATGAAAATAGATTCATCAAGGTTCGTTTACATAATTTATTCACTATTTAATTCCATTCTTACTATTTTTAGTGATTTTCCAAATCAACATCACTGCTGCTGTCAGCATCTGCCTTTAAGGTAGACTTTACCTATTTCATAGTTTCCATGATTCAACTAGCCCTTTTTGCATAAATAGCACAATTTATGATAGTGATTAACCATTCCCATGGCCAATCCTTGTCAAGCATATCCATACCAAATGATTATAACATTATACTCAAACATATATAAGCCATTTTCGCATGGCTATCCAAAATTATACAAGTCCAAAGGGTCCATGACCCACAACAAACGGGTAGTCCTATACATGCCATTTCGAAGTTCAACCAAAATTGTACCAAAAGGGGGGCTTTGATAGTGTGGGCGAATTCGACTTCAAAATCCCGAGTCCGACAGCTGGAGAACCAAAATCTATAAAATAGAGAATCAAGGAGACGGAGTAAGCAATTTATGCTTAGTAAGTTTTGAGCAAGGGATTCCAGCACAACAAAAGTATAGCATTCATGTAGCTAAACGGATAATTTCATATGCACAATTTTTCAATATCATACTTACTTCACATTACCAACCCTTTTATTCATACACAAAGATCAACTTAGCCAAAGGCCGGTAGCTCATTTATCAACTGAGCGAATACTTATTTGTAAGGGCTCAACTAATTCAAAGCACATACGAAACATACCTCAATGTTGGGATGTTTCAAGCGTATTAACTGAAATTTTTACAGCAAGATCATTCATTCCCAAATCACGTACCTTCGGAATTTAACCGGATATAGCTACTCGTTCAAATGCCTTCGGGACATAGCCCGGTTATAGTAACTCGCACAAATGCCTTCGGGACTTAACCCGGATTTAGTAACTCGCACAAATGCCTTCGGGCTTAGCCCGGAATTAGTATCTCGCAAAAATGCCTTCGGATCTTAGTCCGGATTTAGTATCTCGCACAAATGCCTTCGGATCTTAGTCCGGATATGGTCACTTAGCACAACGCCTTCGGGACTTAGCCCGGACATCATTCAAATAACCATGCACATTTAACAATAAATCATGGCACATTCGTATTTCGTTTTCGTTAGCAAAACTCAAACACAAGACACTTATCATTCTTGCAATTTTGGCTCAATAGCCACACACAAAGAGCATGATTTTGATTTGCTTAAAACATGATCTAATCAAATCATAATTTAAGCTCTTTTACTCAAGAACTTACCTCGGGTGTTGTCGAACGATTCCGATAGCTATTCGACCAGTTTTTCCTTCCCTTTATCGGATTTAGTTCCCCTTTGCTCTTGAGCTTAATTAAACAAATAAATTGATTTAATCATTTGAGCATCGAAAAGAGGAACACAAGGCACTTAGCCCATATTTATACATTAGACATTAAAGTCACATATGTACGGAATCATGAATCAAACTCAACATTTTGGCTAATTTTCCCCCTTGGCCGAATTTTCTAAGCCAAGACAAAAGCATCAATATGCTTGCCTCTAACCGAATACATGCAACACCAATCTCCTTCCTATGGCCGAATATGCATGTCTATGTTGGGGCCGATTTCAACACTTAATACATTCTACAAGTATGGTCACTTGTATTGACTAAACACCCTTTTGTTTCAAGTTCAAAACTTGGCTAATACACACATATATACACTAGTAAAGCATCCTCTCCCTTTCCATCAATTTAACACATGCATTACTCATTAATATACAAAAATTATATTCGGCCTTAGCACACAACTTGCTAGCCGATTCTTCTCCATCTAGCAACCAATGCACATATGTGCTCACTCAAAAATGCTAAAAGAAGATTCAAGAATCATCAATCCACCATCACATGCATCATTAACAAGCTTCATATTTAGCATGCAATGGCATTAACACAAAATCCACCTAGGCCGAATATCATCCCCATGACATAGCAAAGATTTGAACCATGGGCTAATTAGAACTCAAGCTAGCAACTAAAAACATGCATGAATCTCATGGCACAGCCTCAAACATACCTTGATCTAGATACAAGTATGGCCAAACCTCCTCGTAATCCTCTTCCAAACCAAACATGAAGCAAGAACTCCTTCCTCCTTCCTTAGAATTTTCGGCCAAAAGAAGATGAAAAAGGATGAACAAAATTTTTTTTTCTTTTCTTTTACTCACGGCAATGGGGGGGGGGGAAACAACCACACACTTTTTTTTTTGCTTTCATCATATTCCCTTTTATTATTTTATGCCCATGCTCCTTATTTTATCATACTTCCCATGAAACACTAACTCAACATGTTTATGACATGTTCTTGCCCATCACACTTGGTCTACCATGCTTGTCATGGCCGGCCACTACTAATTAGGGGGGAAATTTGACATGCAAGTCCCCCCTTTTTTTTTCATGCACTAATAGGTCCTTATGCTTTGACCTATCACATTTCAAAATTTTCTCACATAAGTCCTATTTACTAAAATTCACCTACAATTAAACAAAATTCAAACACGAAATTTTCACACATGCACATGTACATATAATGAGCATCAATTATGACGGTTAATTATTTTTATGACTCAGCTTAGCGGTCCCGAAACCACTTCCCGACTAGGGTCAATTTTGGGCTGTCACAACTCTCCTCCACTTAAGAAATTTTCGTCCCCGAAAATCTTACCGGTAAATAGGTTTGGGTATCGTTCTTTCATCGAGCTCTCGGTTTCCCAAGTAGCTTCCTCGATCCCGTGTTTGAGCCATAACACCTTAACTAACGGAACCCTTTTGTTTCACAACTCTTTCACTTCACGAGCTAGGATACGAATCGGTTCTTCTTCATAGCTCAAGTCAGATTGAATTTCAACTTCTGAGGGAATAATCAAAGGTAAATACCGTTCCCATGAACCACTAAACTCGAGGATGCAACATCTCAACATATCCTCAAGTATCTGAATTATCCGCTCGGATTGACCTTCGGTTTGTGGATGAAAAGCGGTGCTAAAATGCAGCTTGGTACCCAAAGCTTCTTGCAATTTCTTCCAAAATCGCGAGGTGAATCTCGGATCTCTATCTGACACGATAGAAATAGGTACCCCGTGTAATCTCACAATCTGAGAAACATACAATTCGGCTAGTTTATCCAATGAAAAATCCGTACGCACGGGGATAAAGTGAGCCGACTTAGTCAGTCTATCAACAACAACCCAAATCGCATCTTTCTTACTTGCTGACAATGGCAGTGGCAGTCCGGACACAAAGTCCATTGTGACTCGATCCCATTTCCACTCGGGTATCATGATCGGCTGAAGTAATCCTGAAGGCACTTGATGTTCTGCTTTCACTTGTTGACATATTAAACATCTCGAAACAAAGTCGGAGATGTCTCGTTTCATACCATGCCACCAAAACCGACGTATCAAATCGTTGTACATTTTCGTACTCCCCGAGTGAATTGACATTCGGCTACAATGGGCTTCGTTCAGAATCATCGAAATGAGTTTCGAATTCCTTGGAACACACAAACGACTTCTGAACCTCAAACAATCATCATTATCAATTTGACACTCCGATTCCTTGTTCGGAACACACTCAGCCCGTTTTGCAACCAATTCATCATCAACTTTCTGGGCTTCACGAATTTGATGAATCAATAATGGTTTGGCTTTTAATTCAGCTACTAACACATTATCGGGTAGAACAGACAAGTGCACATTCATCGCTCGTAAAGCAAACAATGATTTTCGGCTTAAGGCGTCCGCAACCACATTAGCCTTTCCCGGGTGGTAATCAATGACAAGCTCGTAATCTTTCAACAACTCAAGCCAACATCTTTTTCGCAGATTTAAGTCTCTTTGAGTCATCAAATATTTGAGACTTTTGTGATCCGAAAATACATGGCACTTTTCACCAAATAAGTAATGTCGCCATATTTTTAAAGCAAATACGATGGCAGCTAGTTCAAGTCATGGGTCGGATAATTTTTCTCATGTGGCTTTAATTGTCTCGACGCATAGGCCACCACTCGACCTTCTTGCATCAATACGCAACCCAACCCAAGTAGGGATGCGTCACTATAAATGACAAACTCTTTGCCTGATTCGGGTTGCACTAAAATTGGAGCTTCAGTCAAATAAGTTTTCAGTTGATCGAAACCTTTCTGACATTTCTCCGTCCATTCGAACTTAACATCCTTTTGAAGTAGCTTCGTCATTGGTGTGGCTATCGTCGAGAAACCTTTTACAAATCGTCGGTAATAACCGGCGAGCCCCAGGAAGCTCCGAACTTCGGTAATATTTCTTGGAGGTTTCCAGTTAAGTATGGCTGAAATTTTGTTCGGGTCAACTCGAATACCCGATGCGGATACCACATGACCCAAGAAGCTAACCTCTCTTAACCAGAACTCACACTTACTGAACTTAGCATATAACTGCTTATCCCGCAAAATTTGCAACACTAGTCTCAGGTGCTCAGCATGTTCGGTCACATCTCTTGAATAGACCAAGATGTCATCAATGAACACAACTACGAATCGATCCAAATATGGTCTGAAGATCCGATTCATCAAATCCATAAATACCGCAGGGGCATTAGTGAGCCCAAACGGCATCACTAAAAATTCGTAGTGACCATATCTCGTTCTGAAGGCAGTTTTGGGTATGTCCGAATCTCGAATTCGCAACTGATAATAGCCCGATCTCAAATCTATTTTTGAGAACACTGAGGCTCCCTTCAGTTGGTCGAACAAATCATCGATACGCGGTAACAGATATTTGTTCTTTATCGTCACTTTATTTAGTTGACGATAGTCAATGCACAACCTCATGGTTCCGTCCTTCTTTTCACGAACAATACTGGTGCACCCCAAGGTGAGAAGCTTGGTCGAGCGAAACCTCTATCCGTCAATTCTTGCAACTGAGCTTTCAACTCTTTTAACTCGGTTCGTGCCATACGATACGGAGCCATCGAAATGGGCGTAGTCCCAGGTACAAGCTCAATACCAAACTCTATCTCCCGAACAGGTGGTAAACCCGGTAATTCTTCAGGAAAAAAATCCGGGTATTCACAAACCACCGGCACAGATTCGGGTTTCTTTTCTAATTCTTTGTCATCAAGTACATACGGAAGGTATGCTTCGCACCCTTTTCTTACATATTTCTGGGCCAACATTGAGGATATTACAGCTGGCAACCCATCCAAGTCTGTAGACTCAACTCGGATTACTTCGTTATTTGCGCACCTCAATTCAATAGTCTTGCTTTTGCAATTCACAACCGCATCATGCACGGTCAACCAATCCAACCCGAGAATAACATCAAATTCATTAAACGGCAAAAGCATCAAGTCCGCCGGAAAACAGGAACCTCGAATTACTAGGGGACATTCCTTACACACTTTGTCGACAAGCACGTAACGACCCAAGGGATTTGACACCCAAATTACGAACTCAGTAGACTCAATAGGTAAAGTCTTACTGGATGCTAAGGTTTCACATATGTAAGAATGAGTAGAACGGGGGTCAGTCAAAGCAATTACATTAGTATCAAAGAGAGTAAAAGTACCGGTAATAACATCAGGCGAAGAAACATCCTCGCGGGCACGTATAGCATAAGCTCTAGCAGGCGCACGAGCCTCGGATCTGGTCGTAGCATCTCTAGATCCTCTCTGACCACCACCAGCATTGTCCGTATTTCCAGATGGTCTACCTCGAGCAGTGGTAGCACCCGGTTTCCCACTCTGATTTACATTCTGTTCAGACAACCTCGGGCAATCTTTAATGAAGTGGTCAACTGATCCGCACTTGTAACAGGAGCGGTCAGGGAATCTACAACTCCCCGAATGCCATTTACCGCAATATCGACATTTCGTTCTGTCTCGACGTTCATTCCCAACACTGGCTCGTGTACCCATAGGGGGTCGATCACGATCTCGTCTAAAAAGGCCCGAAGTGCCTCTCGACCAGCCCACATCATCTCGAAATTTCTTCGATGCCTGTTGAAGAGACTTTCCCGAAGATCTTTTACGAAACTCTCCAGTTCCCACATCAACTTTTTGTTTTTCTTTTCTAAGCTCTTCGGCTTTACAAGCTCGCTCGACAAGTACTACGAACTCTCGTATTTCAAGAATGCCAACGAACATTTTTATATCTTCATTCAGCCCATCCTCGAAGCGTCTACACATGATAGCCTCGGACGAAACACATTCCCGAGCGTATCTACTAAGTCTAACAAATTTTCGCTCGTAATCAGTAACTGACATAGAACCTTGCTTAAGCTCAAGAAATTCCTTCCGTTTTTGATCAACAAATCTCTGACTGATGTACTTTTTCTGAAACTCAGTTTGGAAAAACTCCCAAGTTACTTGCTCTCGGGGCACAACAGAAGTCAGAGTATTCCACCAATAGTAGGCAGAATCGCGTAGCAAGGAGATAGTACACTTTAGGCATTCATCGGGTGTACAAGATAGCTCATCGAGTACCCGGATAGTGTTGTCCAACCAAAATTCAGCTTGCTCGGCATCGTCGCTATCCGTAGCTTTAAATTCAGTAGCCCCATGTTTTCGGATTCTGTCAACTGAGGGCTTATTTGACCTTATTTGGTCAGTTACCGGAGGTATTGTAGGTGCGGGGGTGGTATTTGTCGGGAATGGAGGTTGTGGAACAGCCGTATTAGTTCGAATGTATTGGTTGAACCAATCATTCATCACGCTATAGAAAGCTTGTCTAGCTTCATCATTCGGGTTACTAGCATTAGGTTGAGAGTCCGCCGGCGCTGTCCCTTGTGCGGGAGCAGGCGCTACACTCTCAAGATCATCAGCTACCGCTCGGTCGGGATCGGGATCCATTACTATAAATAAACACATTTGCAAATGTCAGAAATCACCACACTATCAAATAATCACATAAAATGGCATGTATAGCTAGACCCAACGCATTACGGTAGTCCTAGAATCGACTAAACCGTATCTCTGATACCAATCAAATGTAACACCCCGAACCCGAGACCGTCACCGGAGTCGAACACGAGGTGTTAACAGACTTTAAAAAAATAATTTCCCAGACACTGCCAATCTGCGTACTAGTCACTTTAAAAATCATATATTGAGTTCAGAAACTCGGAATCCAGTTCCGTAAATTTTCCCTGAAACTAGACTCATATACCCATCTACATATATTTTTCTAGAATTTTTGGTTGGGCCAATTAGTACAGTTTATTAGTCAAAGTCTCCCATTTTACAGGGATCGACTACACTGACCTTTGCGCATTACGACTTGGATATCTCCCTGTACAGGGCTTCAATACTGATGCCGTTTGTTTCTATAGAAACTAGACTCAGAGAGGAATCTATACATATATGGCTTGACTCCTAATTGTCTCTGGTTAATTTGTAATGAATTTCCAAAGTCGGAACAGGAAATCCAGAAACCGTTCTGGTCCTGTCTCACAAGAACCTGAATATCTCTTAACATACTGTCCGTATGATTGTTTAGTTACTTTCCTATAAAAATAGATTCATCAAGGTTCGTTTACATAATTTATTCACTATTTAATTCCATTCCTACTATTTTTAGTGATTTTCCAAATCTACATCACTGCTGCTGTCAGCATCTGCCTTTAAGGTAGACTTTACCTATTTCATAGTTTCCATGATTCAACTAGCCCTTTTTGCATAAATAGCACAATTTATGATAGTGATTAACCATTCCCATGGCCAATTCTTGTCAAGCATATCCATACCAAATGATTATAACATTATACTCAAACATATATAAGCCATTTTCGCATGGCTATCCATAATTATACAAGTCCAAAGGGTCCATGACCCACAACAAACGGGTAGTCCTATACATGCCATTTCGAAGTTCAACCAAAATTGTACCAAAAGGGGGGCTTTGATAGTGTGGGCGACTTCGACTTCAAAATCCCGAGTCCGATAGCTGGAGAACCAAAATCTATAAAATAGAGAATCAAGGAGACGGAGTAAGCAATTTATGCTTAGTAAGTTTTGAGCAAGGGATTCCAGCACAACAAAAGTATAGCATTCATGTAGCTAAACGGATAATTTCATATGCACAATTTTTCAATATCATACTTACTTCACATTACCAACCCTTTTATTCATACACGAAGATCAACTTAGCCAAAGGTCGGTAGCTCATTTATCAACTGAGCGAATACTTATTTGTAAGGGCTCAACTAATTCAAAGCACATACGAAACATACCTCAATGTTGGGATGTTTCAAGCGTATTAACTGAAATTTTTACAGCAAGATCATTCATTCCCAAATCACGTACCTTCGGAATTTAACCGGATATAGCTACTCGTTCAAATGCATTCGGGACATAGCCCAGTTATAGTAACTCGCACAAATGCCTTCGGGACTTAACCCAGATTTAGTAACTCGGACAAATGCCTTCGGGCTTAGCCCGGAATTAGAATCTCGCACAAATGCCTTCGGATCTTAGTCCGGATTTAGTATCTCGCACAAATGCCTTCAGATCTTAGTCCGGATATGGTCACTTAGCACAAAGCCTTCGGGACTTAGCCCGGACATCATTCAAATAACCATGCACATTTAACAATAAATCATGGCACATTCGTATTTCGTTTTCGTTAGCAAAACTCAAACACAAGACACTTATCATTCTTGCAATTTCGGCTCAATAGCCACACACAAAGAGCATGATTTTGATTTGCTTAAAACATGATCTAATCAAATCATAATTTAAGCTCTTTTACTCAAGAACTTACCTCGGGTGTTGTCGAACGATTCCGATAGCTATTCGACCACTTTTTCCTTCCCTTTATCGGATTTAGTTCCCCTTTGTTCTTGAGCTTAATTAAACAAATAAATTGATTTAATCATTTGAGCATCGAAAAGAGGAACACAAGGCACTTAGCCCATATTTATACATTAGACATTAAAGTCACATATGTATGGAATCATGAATCAAACTCAACATTTTGGCTAATTTTCCCCCTTGGCCGAATTTTCTAAGCCAAGACAAAAGCATCAATATGCTTGCCTCTAACCGAATACATGCAACACCAATCTCCTTCCTATGGCCGAATATGCATGTCTATGTTGGGGCCGATTTCAACACTTAATACATTCTACAAGTATGGTCACTTGTATTGACTAAACACCCTTTTGTTTCAAGTTCAAAACTTGGCTAATACACACATATATACACTAGTAAAGCATCCTCTCCCTTTCCATCAATTTAACACATGCATTACTCATTAATATACAAAAATTATATTCGGCCTTAGCACACAACTTGCTAGCCGATTCTTCTCCATCTAGCAACCAATGCACATATGTGCTCACTCAAAAATGCTAAAAAGAAGATTCAAGAATCATCAATCCACCATCACATGCATCATTAACAAGCTTCATATTTAGCATGCAATGGCATTAACACAAAATCCACCTAGGCCGAATATCATCCCCATGACATAGCAAAGATTTGAACCATGGGCTAATTAGAACTCAAGCTAGCAACTAAAAACATGCATGAATCTCATGGCACAGCCTCAAACATACCTTGATCTAGATACAAGTATGGCCAAACCTCCTTCTAATCCTCTTCCAAACCAAACATGAAGCAAGAACTCCTTCCTCCTTCCTTATAATTTTCGGCCAAAAGAAGATGAAAAAGGATGAACAAAATTTTTCTTTTCTTTCTTTTACTCACGGCAATGGGGGGGGAACAACCACACACTTTTTTTTTCTTTCATCATATTCTCTTTTATTATTTTATGCCCATGCTCCTTATTTTATCATACTTCCCATGAAACACTAACTCAACATGTTTATGACATGTTCTTGCCCATCACACTTGGTCTACCATGCTTGTCATGGCCGGCCACTACTAATTAGGGGGGGAATTTGACATGCAAGTCCCCCCTTTTTTTTTCATGCACTAATAGGTCCTTATGCTTTGACCTATCACATTTCAAAATTTTCTCACATAAGTCCTATTTACTAAAATTCACCTACAATTAAACAAAATTCAAACACGAAATTTTCACACATGCACATGTACATATAATGAGCATCAATTATGACGGTTAATTATTTTTATGACTCGGCTTAGCGGTCCCGAAACCACTTCCCGACTAGGGTCAATTTTGGGCTGTCACACTTTCACCCTCACTTGCCTAGATATTCCCTTATGGGCGTTGTAACAGCCCGTTTTTTAGTGGTGTTAGAAACAGTGGTTTCAGGGCCACCAAATTCGACGAGTAAGTTTGTTACAATTCAAATATAGTTTTAAAAAGGTTTTTTATTTGATAATTTATGTTATATAAGCGATTTATTAAGTTCAAGTGGTTTGATCCTAAGGTCAAGTGGTTATAGAAAATGAGGTATCGAGACCTTGTTTCTATAAACCAAGCCATAAATATTTTTAAAATATTTACAGAGTGCCATTAAGATGGTATTAAAGTTTCATTGAAATATTTGAACTTTTTGATACTTAATTAATTAAAAAGGACTAAATCGTAAAAAGTGTAAAAATTTAATTCTACTAACTAAAGATATTTAATTGCTATGGAAAATTAAATTCATTGAATAATATGGTAAATATACCATATTATATATATGAGTGAGCTGTTGGCTTTGTCTTATTATGGAAAAATATATGTTTTATTAATTAATATAAAACAAATTATAAGGTGACAAAATAAACTAAAGAAGGCATCTTTTTTTTTTTGCAATGTTTTGCTGAAATTGAGAAAGAAGAAAGCCATTGTTAGACTTTAAAGCTTCGGCCAAGCTTCCATGTATACATGTAAGTCCATTTAGTCCCGTTTTTAATAATTTTTATGTTTTTGGGATCGTTGCAACTAGGTCCAGCTAGCCCGTACCTTCAATTTTGAAACTGTTAAAGGTTTTAAATGTTGCCATTGATGAACCTTGTGATTTTAGATGTTAAATGATGAATTTGAAATATTAGTTGTTATTTAAAAGTAATTTATTAAGTGATTTTTAATGAATTTATCGATTAGGGACTAAATTATTAAAATAGTAAAAGTGCAAGTGATGTGAAATTGTTGCAATAATGGGCTGCATTGGATTCCATGAGTATTCGGCTAGGCTCAATTTTGGGTAAAAATGGTTAATTTGCATGTTTTAGGCTTAGGGACTAAATTGAATAAAAGTAAAACTTTAGAGGCAATTTTGTAAAAATGACTAAATTGCATAAAATACATTTTTTTACTGTCTACATTAATATATTGGATGAAATTATTAATTTAGATCAAGATCGGGTGGAAAATTGAGGAGAATAAAAATTTACCAAAATGCCCCTATACTTTGACATTTATGCAATTTTGCCAGTAAGTTCGTATGAACTGTATTATGTATAATGTTGATTAAATTGAATTTTAATATATGATTTTATTGAAAATGAATCAATATATATATGTTATTATAAAATTTATCATGTTATGAGACGGATGAAAATTCAACAACGTACACGACTACTGAGCCCCGTTTGAACCTTAAGAATTCGTAGAATACAAATAACACGTCATTAGGGTTTACATGTTTTGGGTGTTGGTATTGAATGTCCTACTAATGGCTAAGGTCCGGCATGTGTTACGGATACTCCACAGCTCGTGTGAGCAAACCTATTTCACAGCTCATGTGAGCATATTCATTTCGCAGCTCATGTAAGCATATCTGTATAGGAAAGGAAAAACTACAGTTATATGTTTAGGACACTTCGTGTGAGCTATCCCGCTTATGGGCATGAAATTTACAAGGATATTGTAAGTGTTCTATATGAGCCAAGACATGTATGTATGAAAAACTTTGAAATAGTGAGCTACATGGAAAATATGTTATGTTGAGATGGATGATAAATCCAATTGAATCATGCTCAAGTATAATAGTTATCCATGTCTAATTTATATTAATCATGTATAAATGAACTAACATGTGCTATTGATGTGCTTAGGCTTATACCAAGCTTGTGGATATGATTGATGTTTATGATTATGCTTGTACTATGCATATGAAATGGGTAAGAAAAGGGAATGAAATGGAAAGTGCATAATTGGGATGTATTATGATGTTATAAAAGGTTTAATGTGATAAATGATGTATTATATGTGAGCAAATTGCTTATGCTACTTATGAATCTACCTATGTGATGGATAAATACACTGAATTGGGAATTAATAACATTGTTTAGGCTTATGATAGACTTTGGGATGGAATGGAAAGTAAGTAATTAGAAAGATATATAATCTTATAAAAAGGTTGATGACTATATTATGTCTCGTGAAATCCAATTATGTTATGAATAGTCAATATATATACGACATTAATAAACTTACTCATTTGTGAGTGGATGTTTATGGTTTATAAATCTTGAGGCATTGGTATTGGTTTATACTTAACCTATAATGTTCATTATTGAAATGAAATGCTATGTTTAAATTTTATATGAGCTTACCAAGTATTCATTGCTTATGTGGTTATCTTTCTCTTACTTTACAGATTATCAGAAGCTCGATCGGGTTGGAAGCTCGTTGGAGATCCATCACACTATCCATCAATTTTACCGGTAGATTTTGATGCTTTGGTCATGGTTATAATGGCATGTATAGGTGGAATATGTCTATTTTTTAGTTGATGATAATGGCATGTAATTTTACTATGAACTTGTAAAAACTTAAGTTATTTTGATGCCTTGATGGTTGGTGTGCTTTTGGCACTTTGATGTTTAATGGTTGGTGTCTATAAGATCAAATTGATGCATGGTTTTATGGCCAAAGTGGTAAGAGTTGGCATGTTTACAAAGTGATTATTTAGAGCATGTTTTGATATGAAATTTAGTCAAGATGTTTGTTTGAATTATGACCATTTGAACATGATTTGGTATGTAGATATGTTGGTTGTTAGAATCATTTGGAAATGACTAAATGGTGACATTTAAATGGTTTTGATGCATGTGAAAAGTGGTCCCAATGATAAGGTTATTTTGATATGTTTGATATAGAAACAAGTTAATTGATAAATGGTTAAATATGCACATGTATAGGTATTTTATGATTTATGATATCTTGGCATTTTGGTGCTTTCATGGTTGATGTTAGAATGGTCAAGTTGATGTATGTTTTACTGACCATTTTGGTATGTTTGTATGTGACTTTGGCATGTGGTCATGGTGGTAAATTTGGTAACAAAATTAGATGAGAAATGTATAATTAGTTAATGGCTAAAATTATGCAATGTGTAAGCATGTTTGGTGTTTATGATTGATGTGCCTTTAGGCATATTGGTTGTATGGATAGATACCATATTGATTTAGCTCTATTATGCATGTTTTAGGTACATTTTTAAATGCTTGAAATAGGTACAAATATTTTGTATGTGTAACCATGATTAGGGTGAAGGAAATGGCTTGAAAATGATCTATTTCTCGTCCACACGGCCTAAGACACGGGCATCTGTCTCAACCGTGTGTGACACACGGTCATGCGACACAGCCATGTGTCCTTTGTAAGTTTTTATAGGTTAGATTTTGAGAGTTACACAGCCTGGCACATGGGTGTGTGGCTTGGCCTTGTGAACCAAGCTAAAGAGTTGCACAGGCACGGACACAGGCTGGGACACGATCGTGTGTCCCTAATTCGAATGCCCACACGACCTAAGAATAGACGTGTGTCTTAGCCGTGTCAGTCACATGGCCGTGTAACCCCTATAGTATGAATTTTTATTCCTTTTGCCATGAATTTCTAAATGTTTTTGAGTTAGTTCCAAATCGTTTCTAAAGTGTTTCTAAGGCCTTAGGGGCTCGAGAAAGGGACATTAGGCAAGTGTTTTCATGAGCTATGATATGATTTATGAAATGTTTGAGAATGAATATTTTTATGTTAAAAGTTTTTGATAATGTTCCATAACCCTATTCTGGCAAAGGATACGGGTTAGGGGTGTTACAGACTTCACTTCTTAAGGTTTTAGGCCTATTTGATTTAGTCTAATTTATTACGATTTAGTCATTGATCCAAAAATCAGCTTACCCATATCTCTATCAACCAACCCCCTTGTAAGTTTAGCTACTCATGCTGAAAATAAAGAGGATGAATATGGAAATGAAAAACAAAACATCCATTAAATTAAAGCTTAATGAACATCAAGTGTAACAACCAGATTTTGGGCCTAGTTAGAATAGTGTTCTTGGGACCACAAATCCGAAGTCAAAGAAATTATATTATTATTATTATTCTTATTATTATTATGATATTAAAACATGTTTTTATGAGTGCATGAAATATTTGGTGGAGTAATTTTAACGTTTGCGAGTCCAAATGCGAGAAAGGACTAAATCGCATAAAATGAAAAAGTCCTAAATTGATAGCTAATGGTGTCAAATAACTAGAGAAAAAAGTTTGGGGTCTTTAAAGGGCAATTAGAACCTATCGTGATAGCTTGGCCAGCCATGGGTGATGAAAATGTTGAAAAGTCAACATTAGGTAATTTGATGACATAACGTATGATATAATAATGCCAAAAAGCCTAGCTATCATTTTCTTTTCTCCATCCTTTCTTTTGACCGAAATTTTCAGCAAAGAAATGGGGTTTTAAGAGCTTGAAATTTCAGCAACTTTAAACCTTCACAAGTACGTGATTTTTATGGCTTTCTTGAATATTTTTGTACTTTTGAGACCCTTGAAGCTTAAGCTTTCAAATGAGGGTACTATTTTGCAAAATGATTAAGAGTTTAGGGTCTTGCATGAAAGGAATTGCAATTTTTGTTGAGTTTTTATGGAAGAAAATGAGTCTTGGGTGTCTTGTAAACAACTTTTGTGAAAGGTGTTAGTATGAAAACACCTAAAAGGACTATATTGCATAAGTTGTAAAATAGGTGTTAAGTATGTGAAATAGTGGGAATTTGGAGTTTCCATAAGAGTAAAAAGGGTTTGGACAAGCTTAAGATGCGAAGAAATTAGATAAAAATCAATTTTCGAGCCTAGGGGTAAAATGGTCATTTTGTCAAAGTCTAGGGGCAAAATAGTCCTTTTACCAAATATATGAATTTTCGATTGCTAAATTTTATTTAGTGACTAAATAAGTACATTTTGCTATTATAGATTAAGAAATGCCGAATTCGAACCTAAACCGGGGGAAAGCCAAGCGAATCGATTAAATTGACTAGTCGCCACATTTTGAAATCCGAGGTAAGTTGTATGTAAATAATACAACTACAATGTTAATGTATGTGTTGAATTGTACTTGAATTTAATGTAGCATGGATTGCTTGATTGTGGAATTGAGAAAGCATGATGGTAATCAAGATAGCAGAGTTCCCGTTTGAACTTAGGAAATAAATCAGATATTCATGCTATCACATACGGGTTATTCTGAGCTAGTGTAAGACATGTCTGGGACATGCAACGACCACATTATGAGAGCTTGCGTAAGACAATGTTTGGGACATGACATCAACTTTGAGATGAGTGCTAGTATAAGACATGTTTGGGACATGCATCGGCCTCGAGACGTAAGCCAGTGTAAGACATGTATAGGATATGCATCGGCTATGAGATGTGTCAGTGTAAGACCATGTCTGAGACATGGCATCGACACAGATATGCTAGAACGTGTGTAAGTCTATGTCTGGGACATGGCATTAGCACCTGACCCCATGTTTGAGGCTAAATGAGTATCCGATAATGTTCGAAATGGTTCAACGGTGAAAGTATGATTTCAAGTTAATAAGGAAAGTATAACTTTGTTGTGAGTGGTACAGGTACCTATATGATATGTATGAAATGTGAGCTTAATATATGCTATATGAGGTGTATTGAATATTGATGAGTAAGTTTTGCTTATGCCACTTGTGTATTATGATTATTGTTGATGAATGGTAAAGTTATGTTGTATATTTATTTATATGCAACTTACTAAGCTTTATGCTTACTCCCTCTCCTTTTCATTTTCTTATAGTGCCGCCTATCTAGTTCAAGGATCAAAAGAAGCCAGAGATATCGATCACACTATCAATTGAAGCTTTCAATATAGTTTGATTTATATTTTTGAATATGGCATGTATAAGGCTTAGACTTTACTATTTTTGTGTCATTGAGAACTGGCCAAATGTGTTGGCTTGGGTTGGTAACCCTTCATTTTGTATTAAGCCTTGAATGGTGGCAAATATTCATTTTGATTTATATGCAAAGATGTATTTTCATAGATGAATAAAATGCACTATTGGAATGTTATCTATTGTGGCTGATTAGCTTAAATGATTAGTTTAAATAAGTTATCCTTGTATTGGTTTGGTTGCTTTTGTGTAGGTTATGTAAGTAAGTGTGGCAAATAGGCTTGGTAAATAGCCTTATATTGTCCACACGGGTAGAAATATCAGCATGTGTCTAGGCCATGTGTGACACACGGTTTGCCCTATGGGTGTGTGATCTGGCCCTGTACCCCTTGTACGTAAAAATTTCAAGTCAGTATGCATGATAGTAAACACACGGGCAAAGACACGGCCGTGTGTATCAGCAGTGTGATGGACATGGCCTAGCACATGGGCGTGTGCCTTTGCCGTGTGATATTTTGGGTATACTGACATCAAAAACAAAATGTATAGGTTTTTGCACATAGGTTCAGACACGGTTGTGTCATGGTCGTGTGAAGGACACGGGCCAGGGATACAGGCGTGTACCAGACTGTGTGAAAACCTCTATAGGTGTGCATTTAGAATTAATTCTACACGGGCGTGTTACCCTTCTACACGGGCGTGTGCCTTGTTTCAAAGTTAAATTTTTTTTATAGATGGTTTAAGGACCTGAGTTGATCTCGAATAGTTTTCAATGGTTGATTTGGGGTTCGTAGGCCCATAACAAGAACTTTAAAGTAGAAATTGAATAGTTCTAATTTGGACCAAGTCTTGGTGACTTGGGGAACATTTGTGTGCATGAGATCTAGTTAGGTAATGCCTTGTATTTTGCTTTGGCATGGGTTACGAGTATGGGGTGTTACATTTAGTAGTATCAGAGCTATGATTTAGCCGGTTCTTAGACTAACCTAGCTACAATACGAGTCTAGCTATACATGCCATAACTGTATATCGATAGTGTGGTGACTTCTGACGATTATAAATTGTATTTTCATATAGTAAATGGATCCTGATAAAGGTACAATAGATGACGTGGTGAGTAACGCACTGGCTCCCACTGAAGGGACCGCGCCAGTTGAGAGTGAGCCGGTAACTATGGGCCAAGACGGAGGGGCTAAAAGAGCCTATCTTCGAATGATGGATGCTTGGTACACGGAATTTGTTCGTGCGAATCTAAACACTCCACCTCCCCCACCTCCTCTGATTTCGTAGTATACCTCAGTAGCTCCACAAGGCGTGGACTTGATTAGAAAAGAGAAGCCTTCGGTAGACAAGATTAGGAAGCAAGGGGTCGAGGAATTTCGGGCTAACTTAGATGACAACCCAGAGAAAGAAGAGTTTTGGCTAGAAAATACCATCAGGGTATTTGATAAATTGTCGTGCACGCCTGAGGACTGCATGAAGTGTGCAGTATCACTCTTGAGAGATTCGGCCAACCAGTGGTGGAACACTCTTGTGTCTGTGGTACCGAGAAAGGGAGTAGCTTGGGAATTCTTCGAGGAAGAGTTTCGAAAGAAGTATATTAGCCAAAGGTTTATAGAACAAAAGAGGAAGGATTTTCTAGAGTTAAAGCAAGGCAGTAGGACAGTGATGGAGTATGAACGAGAGTTTGTAGACTCAACAAATACGTGCGAGAGTGCGTGTCCTCAGAAGCCACCATGTGTAAAAGGTTTGAGGATGGTCTAAATAAGGATATCCGAGTTTTTGTCGGCATTTTAGAGCTAAGAGAATTTGTGGTGCTCATTGAGAGAGCATGCAAGGCAGAAGAATTAGTTAAAGAGAGCAGAAAGGCGGTTATTGAGTTGCGGGATTCAAGAAAAAGACAGATAGGGAAATCGCGTTAGTCCTCATCTAAGAAATCAAAGGATCTCTACCTGATTGAATGCTTCAGTGGGGTTCTCAAATAGGAACAAGAACTAGCAGAACATGACCTCTAGAACCTAGACCACTTCTGTCACGAGCGTCGGTAGTGCTCGGCCGAATAGGCCAGAATGTTTGCAATTTGGTAGACATCATTTTGGTGAGTGCCGAGGTAAATAAAGAGGGTGCTTCAAATGTAGGTCACTGGACCACTTCATCTGGGACTGTCCTGAAATGGAAGAGAGAGAGAAAAAGTAAGAAGCGAAGGCAAGTAGTGCTCCATTGAAGGGTAGACCACAAAAGAACTTTAGAAGCGGGGCTGCTAGTAGAGGTGTGCCAAGAGATGCTGCAGTGAGGTCCGAGGGTAGAGTGCCTTCAAGGACTTATGCTATTCTTGCCCGTGAATAGGAAGAGTCTCCTGACGTGATCACGGGTACCTTTTCTATCCATGAAATTTTTGTTGTTGCTTTAATTGACCTAGGGTCTACCCACTCTTATATTTTTATGGAACTGATACCTCGTATGAACATGATAGTAGAGTCCACTGAGTCTGTGATAAAAGTGTCTAACCCTTTAGGCAGACAGGTACTAGTGGACTAAGTATGTGGAAATTGTCTTTTGACAATTAAAGATCATTGTTTTCTGACTAACTTGATGTTGTTGCCGTTTAATGAATTTGATGTAATCCTTGGGATGGATTGGTTGACTTCTCATAGTGTTGTAATGGATTGTGGGAGAAAAGTTATTGATTGAAATGTGAAGACGAAAATGTTCTTTGGGTTGGGTCAGATGAATTAGATAATTTTCCTGTAATAGTATCACCTTTGATTGCTGAGAAATATTTGAGAAAAGGATGTGAGGCTTACCTAGCTTTTGTGCTGAATACTCAAGTGTCTGAATCGAAGGTAGAATCGGTACCAGTGGTTTGTGAGTTCATAGATGTGTTTCCAAAAGAATTACCTGGACTACCTCCAGTTAGGGAAGTAGAGTTTGGAAACGAGTTGATACCGGGCATGGCACCCATCTCGATTGCTCTGTATAGGATGGCTCCTACGGAGTTGAAGAAGTTGAAAGCTCAACTACAAGAGTTAACTGACAAGGGCTTTGCGAGACCCAGCTTTTCCCCGTGGGGTGCTCTGGTGATCTTTGTGAAAAAGAAAGATGGGTCAATGAGGTTATGCATCGACTATAGACAGCTCAATAAGGTAATAGTGAAGAACAAGTATCCTTTAGCAAAGATCGATGACATGTTTGATCAGTTAAAGGGAGCCACTATATTTTCTAAGATTGACCTGAGGTCAGGATACTACCAATTAAGGGTGAAAGAGCAAGTTGTACCGAAGATTGCGTTTTGGAAACGATATGGGCATTATGAATTCCTCGTCATACCTTTTGGTTTGACTAATGCCCCTGCGGTGTTTATGGATTTGATAAACCTCATTTTTTAGCCGTATTTGGATAAGTTCGTAATGGTCATTATTGAGGACATACTGATTTACTCGCGTGATGAGAGTGAGCACGCCAAGCATTTGAGGACTGTATTACAACCCTGAGAGACAAACAAGTGTACACCAAGTTTAGTAAGAGTGAATTCTGCCTTAAGGAGGTTGGGTTTCTAGGACACATTATGTTAGGTGACAGGATTAGAGTTGACCTAAACAAAGTCTCGACTATTGTCAAATGGAAATAGCCGAAGAATGTGATAGATGTCTGAAGCTTTTTGGGTTTGGCCGGATACTATAGGCTATTTGTAGATGGATTCTCTATGATAGCTACCCCGATGACAAGACTGCTGTAAAAAGATGTCAAGTTCGAATGGACAGAAAAGTGCCAATAGAGTTTCGAGCAATTAAAGGCTTTGTTGACTGAAGCCCCAGTGTTCGTTCAATAGGAGTCAGGTAAGGAATTTGTGATATATAGCGACGCCTCCTTGAATGGTTTGGGGTGTGTGCTTATGCAAGAAGGCAAGGTTATAGCCTATGCCTCAAGATAACTAAAGGCACATGAGAAAAATTACCCGACACACGATCTAGAGTTGGCCGCCATTGTGTTCGCATTGAAGATTTAGAGGCACTATCTATATTGAGAGAAATGCCGAGTATTCACTGACCACAAAAGTCTCAAGTATTTAATGACACAGAAGGAATTGAATATACAACAACGAAGATGGCTAGAGCTAATAAAGGATTATGAGTTGATAATTGACTCTCACCCGGGAAAGGCGAATGTAGTTGCCGACGCCTTGAGTAGAAAGTCATTGTTAACCTTGAGAGCCATGAATACTTAGTTGGCTATGTCTAGTGATGGTTCAGTTCTAGTGGAGTTGAGAGCTAGACCGATATTTTTGCAGGAAACCAGTGAAGCTTAGAATAATGACAAAGATTTGCAAACCAAGAGAACCCAATATGAGTTGGAGGCTGAATCAGACTTTCGGATTGGTACCGACAGGTGTTTGATGTTTAAGGACAGAGTGTGTATACCTAAAGACAGTGAGCTTATTCAGAAGATTCTGCATGAGGCACATAGTGGTTGTTTGTCTGTCCACCCAGGCAGTGTAAAAATGTACAATGACTTGAAGAAGATTTATTGGTGGTCAGGAATGAAAAGAGACATTTCAGAGTTTGTTTCCAAATGTCTTGTGTGTCAACAAGTGAAGGCTGAACACCAAGTACCTTTGGGTCTACTTTTGCCTATCACGGGCCCTGAGTGGAAGTGGGATCGGATTACTATGGATTTTGTGACGGGTTTGTTGGTAACTCCAAAAAAAAAGAATACTGTTTGGATTGTTGTGGATAGGCTAAGAAAGTCGGCACGTTTTATACCACTGTGTACCAATTACTCTCTCGAGAAACTGGCTAACTTGTACGTTTCTGAGATTGTGAGGCTACATGGAGTCCCCTTGTCGATTGTTTCAGATAGGGACCCAAGATTTACCTTGAGGTTTTGGAAAAAGTTACAAGAGGCATTGGGAACAAAGTTGAGTTTCAACACGGCATTTCACCCGTAAACCGACGGCTAGTCAGAAAAGGTGATTCAGATTTTAGAAGACATGTGCGGTGTTGTGTTCTCGAGTTTCAAGGCAGTTTGGAAAGGTACTTGCCATTGGTTGAATTTTCCTACAATAATAGTTATCAGACAAGTCTGAAAATGGCACCTTATGAGGCTTTGTATAGGCGAAAGTGTCAAACGCCCTTTTATTGGACTGAGCTCAAAGAGAGTCAAATTCATGGGGTCAATTTAATCAAAGAGACTGAAGAGAAAGTTAAAGTGATTCGTGACTGCTTGAAGATCGCCTCGGATAGACATAAATCATATGCAGATTTGAAACGAAAGGAAATTGAGTTTCAAGTCGGTGATAGGTATTTTTGAAAGTATCCCCATGGAGAAAAGTCCTAAGATTTGGTAGAAGAGGCAAGTTGAGTCCTTGTTTCATAGGACCTTATGAGGTTATTAAGAGAGTAGGACTGGTTGCCTATCGATTGGCTTTGCCACTAGAGTTGGAAAAGATTCACGACGTGTTTCATGTATCCATGCTACGTCGATAAAGATCAGACCCTTCACACGTGATTGCACCGACAGAGGTTGAGATTCATCCAGACATGACGTGTAGCGAAGAGCCGGTCAAGATATTGGCTCGAAAAGTCAAACAGTTAAAAAATAAGAGTATTGCACTCGTGAAAGTTTTGTGGCATAGACATGGAGTCGAGGAAGCCACATGGGAACCCGAGGAGACTATGAGAGATTAATACCCGAATTTATTCGCCGGTAAGATTTTTAGGGACGAAAATCCCTAATGGGGGAGAAATGTGATCCGATTTTGGGCCTAGCCAAAATAGTGGTCTCAGGACCACAAATCCAAAGTCAGAGAAATTATACCATTATTATAATGATATTAAAACATGTTATTATTCCCGCATGAAATATTTGGTACAGTAATTTTAACGTTTGCGAGTCCAATTGCGGGAAAGTACTAAATCGCATAAAATGCAAAAAGTCATAACTTGATAACTAAAGGTGTCAAATAACTAGAGAATAAAATTTGGGGGTCTTTAAAGGGCAATTAGACCCTATTGTGATAGCTTGGCTAGCCACGGATGATGAAAATGTTGAAAAGTCAACATTAGGTAATTTGATGACATAATGTATGATATAATAATGCCAAAAAGGCTAGCTATGATTTTCTTTCCTCCATCCTTTCTTTTGACCAAAATTTTCAGCAAAGAAATGGGATTTTAAGAGCTTGATATTTCAGCAAATTTAAGCCTTCACAAGTAAGTGATTTTAATGGCTTTCTTGAATATTTTTGTACGTTTGAGACCCTTGAAGCATAAGCTTTCAAATGAGGGTACTATTTTGCAAAATGATTAAGAGTTTAGGGTCTTGCCATGAAAGGATTTGTAATGTTTGTTCAATTTCTATGGAAGAAAATGAGTCTTGGGTGTCTTATAAACAACTTTTGTGAAAGGTGTTAGCATGAAAACACCTAGAAGCATTATATTGCATAAGTTGTAAAATAGGTGTTATGTATGTGAAATAGTAGGAATTTGGAGTTGCTATAAGAGTAAAAAGGGTTCGGATAAGCTTAAGATGTGAAGAAATTCGATAAAAATCAATTTTTGGGCCTAAAGGTAAAATGGTCATTTTGTCAAAGTCTAAGGAAAAGTGGTCATTTTACCAAAGATATGAATTTTCGATTGCTAAATTTTATTTAGTGACTAAATAAGTACATTTTATTGTTATAGATCAAGAAATACCGAATCTGAACCTAAACCAGGGGAAAACCAAGCAAATCGATTAAATCGACTAGTCGCCACATTTTGTAATCTGAGGTAAGTTGTATGTAAATAATACAACTACAATGTTAATGTATGTGTTGAATTGTACTTGAATTTAACGTAGCATGGATTGCTTGATTGTGGAATTGAGAAAGCATGTTTGTAATAGAGATAGTAGGGTTCCCGTTTGAACTTAGGAAATAAATCAGATATTCATGCTATAACATATGGGTTATTGTGAGTGTAAGACAAATCTGAGACATGCAACAGCAACATTATGAGAGACATCAACACCTGACCCCATGTTTGAGGCTAAATGTGTATCCGATAATGTTCTAAATGGTTCAATGGTGAAAGTATGATTTCAAGTTAACAAGGAAAGTATAACTTTGTTCTGAGTGGTACAGGTACCTATATAATATGTATGAAATGTCAGCTCAATATATGCTATATGAGGTGTATTGAATATTGATGAGTAAGTTTTGCTTATGCCACTTGTATATTATGATACTTGTTGATGAATGGTAAAGTTATGTTGTATATTTATTTATATGCAACTTACTAAGCTTTATGCTTACTCCCTCTCCTTTCCATTTTCTTATAATGCCGCCTATCTAACTCAAGGATCAAAGGAAGTCAAAGATATCGATCATACTATCAATCGAAGCTTTCGGTATAGTTTGATTTATATTTTTGAATATGGCATGTATAGGGCTTAGACTTTACTATTTTTGTGTCATTGAGAACTGGCCAAATGTGTTGGCTTGGGTTGGTAGCTCTTCATTTTGTATTAAGCCTTGAATGGTGGAAAATATTCATTTTGATTTATATGCAAAGATGTATTTTCATAGATGAATAAAATGCACTGTTGGAATGTTATCTATTGTAGCTGATTAGTTTAAATAAGTTATCCTTGTATTTGTTTGGTTACTTTTGTGTAGGTTGTGTAAGTAAGGGTGGAAAATAGGCTTGGTAAATAGCCTTATATTGTCCACATGGGTAGGCACACAATTGTGTGTCTAGGCCGTGTGTGACACACGGTCTACCCTATGGGCGTGTGGTCTGGCCGTATGTCCCTTGCACATAAAAATTGCAATTCAGTATGCATGATAGTAAACACACGGGCAGAGACACGATCGTATGTCTCAGCCGTGTAATGGACACGGCCTAGCATACGAGCATGTGCCTTGGTCGTGTGACATTTTAGGTATGCTGATGTCAGAAATAGAATGCCCAGGTTTTTGTACACGGGCTCGGACATGGGCATGTCATGGCTGTGTGAAAGACGCTGGCCAAGGACACGGGCGTGTACCAGGCCGTGTGAAAGCCCCTGTAGGTGTGCATTTAGAATTAATTCTACATGGGCTTGTTACCCTTCTACACGGGCGTGTTACCCTTTTACAAGGGCGTGTGCCTTGTTTCAAAGTTAATTTTTTTTATAGATGGTTTAAGGACCCGGGTTGATCTCGAATAGTTTTTAATGGTCGATTTGGGGCTCGAAGGCTCATAATAAGAACTTTAAAGTAGAAATTGAAAATTTCTAATTTGGACCAAGTCTTGGTGACTTAGGGAACATTTGTCTACATGAGATCAAGTTAGGTAATGCCTCGTATTCCGTTCTGGCGTGGGTTATGAGTATGGGGTGTTATCACATCAGAGTCGGGAGATATCACACCATCATTGGTTATATAATGGCAAGTATTTCTTTACTTCACACATGCTATGTTTAGTTTAAGAATTGACCAAACCAAAGCTCTAATACCACTTAATGTATCACCCTTAACCCGTATCAGTTTTCAAAATAGGGTTATGGAGCATTACCAGAAACTTTTAACATAAAAACATTCATTCTAGAAAATTTTATAAATCATATCATAGTCCATGCGAACACTTGCATAATGTCCCTTTTTCGAGCACCCGAGGCCTTAGACCCTCTTTAGATACGATTCGTGACTAAATCAAAAATATTTAGAACTTCATGGAAAAAGATAGAAAAATTCATACTACAGGGGTCACACGGCTGAGACACGCACCCGTGTCTTAGGTCGTGTGGGCATTTGAAGTAGGTACACATGGTCGGGTTCCAACCCATGTAACTCTGTGACTTGGTTCACACAGCCAATCCACACACCCGTGTGCCAGACCATATAACACTCAAAATGCAACCCATAAAAACTTACAGGGGACACACGGCCATGTCGAGTGACCTTGTTTCACGCACGGCTAAGACACACACCCGTGTCTTAGGCTGTGCGGACAAGAAATAGGCTATTTTCAAGCCATTTCTTTCACCCAGAATATGCTCATACATACAAGCCCTTGTACCTATTTCAAACATTCAAAAATATACCTAAAACTTGTATAATAAAGATAGATCAATATGGTATTTATCCATACAACCAATATGCCCAAAAGGCACCTAAAAGCTAGCACTCAACTTAACAACACATATACATAATTGATCACCTTGCTATCATTTTCAAACATGTCTTGCTTAACTTATACCTTGTCATTAGAACTTATCATTTGAACTATAGTTTTCATGCAACCCAAATATACATATATCTAACTTATACATATTTGACCATAACTTATCCATATACACATATATATAGTTTAATTCCATACCAAGTTATACCATAATTGACCACATGCCAAAATTATATTCAAACATACCGATCTATTGCTAGAATAGGGTTACGGAGCATTACCAAAAACTTTTAACATAAAAACACTCATTCTCAGACATTTCATAAATCATATCATAGTCCATGCAAACCCTTGCATAATGTCCCTTTTTCGGGCACCCGAGGCCTGAGAAACACTTTACATATGATTCGAGACTAAATTGGAAACATTTAGAACTTTATGGAAAAAGATAGAAAAATTATAGTTAGGGGTTACACGATCGTGTGACACATATGGCTGAGACACATGCCCGTGTCTCAGGAAATGTGGGCATTCAAAGTAGGGATACACGGTTGTATTTTAGCCCATGTTAGTGCCCGTGTAACTCTCTGACTTGGTTCACACGACCAATCCACATGCCCGTGTGCTAGGGTGTGTAAATCTCGAAATGCAACCTATAAAAACTTACAGGGGACACACGACTGTGTTGCGTGACCGTGTGCCACAAATGGCTGAGACAAATGCCTGTGTCTTAGGTTATGTAGACAAGAAATAGGCCATTTTCAAGCCATTTCTTTCACCCAAAATATGCTCATACATACAAGCCCTTGTACCTATTTCAAGCATTCAAAAATATACCTAAAACCTGCATAATAAAGCTAGATCAATATGGTATTTATCCGTACAACCAATATTCCCAAAAGACACCTCAAATCAAGCACTCAACTTAACAACATATATGCATAATAGATCACCTTACTACCATTTTAAAACATGTTGTGCTTAACTTATACCTTGTCATTAGAACTTATCATTTGAACTATAGTTTTCATGCATCCCAAATATACATATATCTAACTTATACATATTTGACCATAACTTATCCATATATAAATATATATAGTTTAATTCCATACCAAGTTATACCTTAATTGACCACATGCCAAAATCATATTCAAACATACCTATTTGGTTATTTAGAACACAACTTCAAATGACCATTTCCACTCCAACCATCATGGCCATCTAAATGACACAAATCTAACCATATCTAGATGGTTCTAACAATCAATATGTATACAAACCATATTTCAATCATGCACATCTATTTAAAGCCTTACCAAAGCATACCATATCTTGACCATGTTGAGGTCAATTCATCATATATCACTTTAGCAATTCAAACATGCTTTAACATTATCAAATTAACAAATATGAACAAGGCACCAAATGTACCAAGGATTCATTACCCAAAATGGCCTATACATGCCAAATTCATCAACTAACATTCAACTAATCATCAACCATAAGTCCACCTATACATGCCATTATAACCTTAACCAAGACATCAAAATCTATCGATGGATAGTGTCATGGATCTCCGACAAGCTTCCAACCTGATCAAGCTTTCGATAATCTGAAAAGTAAAAGAAAAACTACTATGTAATCAATGAATGCTTAGTAAGCTCGTATAACTTTAGTGATATCAATCCATTTAAAATATGAAATTTAGACATATCAAGAATAATCTAATACCACTACCGCAGGATTCATGAAACCATAATCAACAACTCACAAAGAGAACAAAACCACAACATCACATATACATATCATCCCTAGAATAGTAGCATTTTATAAAACTTTCAACCCTTTCAAATTTTCTTATTTTCATTTGTATTTCATTACTTTCCGTTTCAACTCATCATTCCCTTTTCATCATTTTACACTTCAAGTATGAACTTACTATTTCATTATCTTTCCACACCCGTTTCATATGCATAACACACAAGACATAAGCATATCATCAACCATAGCCACAAGCTAGTGCATTTAAACATAGCTATTTTGGAATTAACCACATGATAAATCATTTCATAAGAAATTACAAAATTTAAACCTTATCATTCTTTCATGAACATAAGCATATTTCCATTTGGGCGCTTACCATTTTAATGCATAACTTATAAGTAAACATAATACAATCCAACCAATAGTTTGGCACATGCCTAAGCGTCAAACAATAGCACATGTTAGCATACTTGAACATATTTCTCATGAATTCAACTTGGATAACCATTATAGTTGAATACTATTCAATTTGCATATAACATCTTTCATAACATAACATGCTTTCTATGTATCTCATTATTTGAATGTATTTCATGTATACTTGTATTTGCTCATATTGAACATTTATCATTTCCTTTCCAATTCATCTCGTTGAACTGAATAGAATATCGTTGGATACCTAGGATAGCTCACACAAAGTGTGCTAACTCATATAACCATAACCCATCAATTCATGTACATATATGCTCACACGAGCTGTGAATAACTATGCTTACACGAGTTGTAAAAATGGGCTTGCTCACACGAGCTGTGGGTTAGAACGTAGCTACAGGATGTTGCTCACCCGACCTGTGGAGTATCCGCAACACATACTGGACCTTAGCCACTGGTAGGACATTCAACACCGGAACCCAAATCATGTAAACCCTAATGACATGTCATTTGTATCCTACATATAACTAAGGTTCAAACGGGGCTTCGTAGTCGTCATACATCATTGAATTTCTATTGTTTCATGACATAATAAAATGCATAATAACATATATATTAATTCATGTACAATAGAATAACACATTAAGCATTCAATTTAACTCTTATTTAAGTGTTTCTAGTTCATACGAACTTACTTGGCTAAATTGTAGAAATGTCAAAGTATAGGGCATTTTGGTAATTTTCCACTTTCCTCGATTTCCACCTGATTTTGATCTAAATTAATAATTTCATTCAATCTATTAATTTAGATAGTAAAAAAAATATATTTTTTGCAATTTATTCATTTTGACATTTTTACAAAATTTCCCCTAAAGTTTTACTTTTATTTAATTTAGACCCTAAGCTTAAAACATGCAAATTAACTATTTTTACCCAAAATTGAGCCTAGCCGAATACTTTTGGCATCCAATACAACCCATTCATCAGAAAATTTCACATCAAATCATTTTAGTATTTCAACAATTTAGTCCCTAATCGAAAATTTCATCAAAAATCACTTAATAAAATACTTTTAAATAACAACTAATATTTCAAATTCATCATTTAACATCTAAAATCACAAGGTTCATCAGTGGAAGCATTCAAAATCTTTAATAGTTTCAAAATCAAAGGTACGGGCTTGCTGGACCTAGTTGCAACGATCTCAAAAACATAAAAATATTAAAAATGGGGCTAAAATGATATATCATGCTAGCTTCAAAGTGAAAGCTGTAGCTTTAAAACCTTCCACAGAATTTTTCATCTTTCAAATTCGGTGAAGGAAACATGAAAAAGATGATAACGGATTTTGGTTTTGTTTTATTCTAATTTAATATACCAAATTACCATTTTAACCTTGGTTAATAAATAAATAAAACACCAATTTCATGCCCATAATTGTCCACAAACTCCTTGAATGGTCTAATTACCATTTAAGTCCCTTTTCCTTTATTTAATTAACCATTTAATCACTCAAATCAAATCATGATCAAATTTTACATCTTTTACGATTTAGTCCTTTTTAATTAATTAAATATCCAAACGATAAAATTTTTCAATGAAACTTTAATACCACCTTAATGACACTCATAAATATTTATAAAAATATTTAAGGCTTAGTTTATAGAATCGAGGTCCCAATACCTCATTTTCTAAAACCACTTGACCTTAGGGTCATCCCACTTGAACTTAATAAATCGCTTATATAACATAAGTTATCAAATAAAAATCCTTTTTAACACCATGTTTGACTCGTAAATATTAGATAATTAATATTTACGATCTTACTCGTTAGATTTGGTGGCCTCGAAACCATTGTTTTCGACACCATTAAAAAATAGGCTATTACATTTAGGGTATTCTTTGAAGGGTGGATTTCGTGATACCTAAAGAGGGTATCGTGATATTACTAAAGGGGTGTCTCTAATCTTCCATAATTTTGGAGGTATTGTGATTCCAAAGAGTGGATATATTGGTACCCTTTCCTTTGGTGCCATTCTTGCCCGTTTTCAACCTCCAACATATCCATACACCACTCAATCACACGTTAGGCCCTCCAATAGAATTATTGGCTAAATTGGGTCACAAAATAAATAAAAACAAGACTCACTTATTAACTTAAAATTTAAAAATAACAAAAAACTATGCAAAAAATACTATTTTGCTCAATAAAAAGCTCCTTAAGTATGTTAGGAAAGCTTAATTTGCCATATCAATTTGCCACATCAATTTGTGGCAGATAAACTCCCGCACACTTAACTCCTTGCTTTCCCTTAAGTAGACACACCAAACATGCAAAAGAAAAGATGACCCTTGGACTAAATTAGACAATTAAGTTACATAGTAGTAAAACATCAAACTCGTATGAGAATTACCTCACATGCAACTTAAGAATGATACTTAGCTAATTTATTTATTCCTAATGCAAACATAATTAGTTTACTAAGTTAAAATGTTAATAGATGTAGAGGCAATGTAAATGAACATATGTACAAGTGTTATCCATCAAAATAAATTATACATATGTATGAGAATTAGTCATGTTATTTCAAACAAATGCAAGTGGTTTACGAATTATTGTGTTGGTGACTAATCCTGGTCTCAAAGGTCTTCTAAGCTTGTAGTATTCTGAGGCTTAGGACAGTTTGGATTCAAACAACATATACTCAAAACGGGATCAAGCACTAGAACTGGTTAAGCACACAACATTGTTCCCTACTCGTCCCCAATTTACTTACAAGCTCACCTCATCATTTCTCCTTCTCTCACTTACCTTATTTCTTCGAAAAGTTACAAAGTATTATGCAACACTAGTATGAGTAAAATTTATAAATGTGAATAGAATGATTTCCATTTTTTTAGCTTAATTTTAGTTTAGCACTATTTTTTCTTTATTTTTCACTCTTTCATTCACTTTTTTTAACGTACTAATTCACGTAATCCCTTCATTTTCTTTTTTTTTGCACAAAAAGCCACCATAATGTTTCTATTTATCCCTCAATATCTATGGCTCGACGTCTATTACATAAAGAAGGATTGAGTACTAAACTCTTTTAGGCTCAAGGCTTTGATATTAAGGCTCATAAGAAAAGGATACTTGAGGCCCAAATATATAGGAACTAGGGTATATAACAATAGGTAAGCTTTCTGGCTTTAGGCTATATCAAACAATGCCTTAGGTCTTTCTCGAATTAATCACTTAGCAACAAATTTTTCAAGCATACATCTACTTAAACAAACAATTAGCAATTCAAATTATTTATCTACAAGGATCTATATAGTTCATTTATCCTACGATACATGTTATAAATTTTCATTTAGTTTATTCCCTCTAGTCTATTGTACATATTAACTAATTGAACTAATTAGCCTACAGTTAAGAATAAGAAATTATTTAGTATTATTCGTAGTTTAAAAGTTTGGCAATTTTATGTACTTATTCGATATATACAACTAGTAAAGTATTACCAAATTACAGTCCAAGCACCATGCAATTACACAAAATAAAAAAAAATGACAAATATTTTTGGGATTTTTGAATAATTTAAAACAAAAAAATTTATTTTTTGGAGTTTTTTTGAATTTTTTTTGAAAAAAGGTAAAAAAAAACATAAACACATTAACCATAAAACAAGAAAAATAAACATAGAATTATGTTCACTCCCCCCACACTTAGACTAAACATTTTCCCCAATGCGTCCCAAAAAAGAAAGATATGAGGTTATTGGACTTCCCTCAAATGGAGCATGAAACTAGCTCGGGGGTCCACCTCCTCGTTAAGCTCGTAATATTGTGTATTCTTTTAGGGTAACTCGCTGCACATAAGACAAGCAATCAAACAGAAACAAAAACAACCAACATAATACAAAAAATAAAAATAATAAGAAACAAATCTAAAAGTGTTTAATAATTTACATGCTACATAAAGAAAATGAAAATAAATGCTAAAACATGTAACTAAGCATTGGATATGCCATCCTTCCAGTCAGTTTTGTCAATTCTCAGTATATTTCTTTCTTTGGGAGTGGTTTTCTTTGTGTGCGATAACACTTGAAAAGAGTTATAATTCATGCCTTTAGACTAGGTCAATTGTTTGCACTTAAGTGAACTTAGTTGCATTCTAGGATATTATTTTAGAATTTTTAGAAGATTACATAAAGAAGCTTGGACGGTGCTTAAATGTTATTATTTGTTACTTTTAAATTGCATGTGAAAGGGTTGTGTTTGGTGGTTTAGCTGGTGTAGGATGTGGAGAAAGAAATAGAGAAGTGAAGGTGTGCTAGGGCAAAAGGTTGGATAGTTTGCTGACTTGTATGCCATGGCAATTCCAAGAAGATGACCGAGTCAACACTCAACGCATACCAGTCTCAGCCCAACTCTACTTGTACCAAAAAAATTAGCCTAAAAAAGAAGAAAAAGATCATGAGATCATGGGCTAATAACCACCTATCTTAAAGGAATGGATTTTAAACCAAAAAGAAAATCTAAAAAAAAAGGAGAAGATATCTTGGGTTCTTGGATTTTACCCAAGGAAAAAGCCTATAAAAAGCCAAAGGAGGAAACCCCAAAAGACGAACAAGTGTGGAGATCCATAGGCAAACTAGAGGGTAGCAGCTGAGCAAAAAAAGAAAGAGGAAGATGAAGGCAGTCCCTCTTAGCCATCACAGGACACTGTGCCACTAGAGTGTGAATTAGAACATGCGAAAGCTATCTTCCTAATGCTCTCCTGTTATTTCTTAATCTGTTCCTTCGTGAATTAATTTGATTGAAACGATGTTGAATGATATTTTTGTTTTTGAATTTTATTTTCCAACCCATGAGCTAGATCACATAGGGTTAGGATTACATGATGAAACCTTTATTTTTCCTTAATGGTTGAAGCATATATATGAATTAATTTACTTTTTCATTCAATTGTTTTTATTTTTAAATTGTATTCGTGCAATCCCTAGACGTAGATGACTATGAAGCATGCCCATAAACTAATTTAACTCTGAAAAGGTTTGATTAGTTGGACCAAAATTGAATGATATGAGCAAGTACTTGGCAAATACTTGTAGTAGACTCTAGACATAGAGCAGTGTTCATATAGAAGGAAATAGTGCAGGGCTCCATATTAAAGGTCTATAGACACAGGCAAGGTAACTTGATGTTTCTGTTCTCGAAAGAAGCAGACCACTTTAGAACTCTTCTGAGCAATAGATTGAATATGACTTTGCTAAGGTATTAGTAATAGAAAGGGTAGATTCTTAGTAATCCCGACCTTCAATATCAACATCGTATATCACTTATCCCTTACTGTAGTATCTTTGCCATCACATCCTTAGTTGTTTACTTGTTTAGTTACATATTATTCATATAATCATTTTCTTAATTGCCATTGCATTTTTACTTTGGTATTACCTTAGAATTTTTAATTATTCCTTAGGTACACATACTGCATTCTTTAATAACTCTTGAAATTACCACTACATTCTTATTATTGTTTTTGCCATAACATTAATCAAATTTCATTATAATAACTAGACCACTTCTATACATAACCTAATCCTTATGGAGATGATCTCACTTATCACTTTATTACTTGACCTGACGTGTATACTTGCATAATTTGCATCTCATATGGTGTGCAATTAGGGGATGGGCGTGCTTTGCTCTTCGAGGTCAACATCCTATGCAGGTGTGCATACATCCTTCGTAGCCTCCACATGCGATATAGCATCGCCACCCACTAACGTCTTACCATTCGTAGCCTCACCTTCATCATTCCTCTTTTCATTGGCTTCCTTCTTCTTGTTAGTCTCGCCCTCGAATGAATCACTCGACCTATTGGACCATTGTATGGCCTCTACTCTCTAACTCACCATAAATGTGGTCACGATGGCTTCATTGCTTTGAGTATCCAAGTACTGTAATATACATCATGGCCTAACCAACATTGCCACTATGTAGGCTTAACCTTGGTTTTCTTCTTGGCGCTTGACTTTTTTGCTGCTCAAGGCCGTCACATCCCAAAAATAAGGGGTTAGTAGAATTAGGTTTTTTAACCAAGAGAGAGTGGTCATGCCCTAATTTTTGAGATTATCTTTGCATTTTTAGGAAATAAATGATTTCCTGGTTTATTGGTCAAGTGTTTGTGAAAGTATCATTGAAACTCAAGTTCAAATCCCTTATCTCGCACCATTTTTATTACTTCACAAATTTTACATCAAACCTAGTATGTGACAAGCCTTGTTATTAAAATAAATATTGTAAGGTTATGTCAAGAATAAGAAAATAGCCTAGTGGTTAAAAAAAGAGAAACCATGAAAATTAGATTAAGGTTCCAAGTTCAATTCCCCTTGCAAAATAGCTTAAGTTTTGCTAAAATTTCTTCTTCTTCTTATTTGTACTGCCCAAGCCTTGAACCCTAGGTATAAATAAAAAAATTTTCTTATATTCTTCTACCTTTAAGTTAAAATTTCCTTACCCTAGCCATTCACCCTTCTTCTCCTATTTTCTTTTCAATTTTCTTTCTTTCTTCCATTGTGTGCCGCCGCCCAAGCCACCAAGGTTCACCATTAATTTCTCTTATTTTTGCAATGGGTTCTTGCACCATTATTTTCCCTCCTTGATGACAGTTTTTCAAATTTTCCAACCATAAATCTAACATCTTTGACCTCTAACAATGATCTTTATTACTGCCCAAGAAGCTCCATTGCTTCCCCTTTCATCTAGCTAGTGTAAGCACTTATTTTCTATAATTTTCTTGATGAATCTTTCAAGGAAACACCCAAATTTCTTGATCTAGAATTGGGTTAAATTTTATGATTTTATGGGTATCTTTCCCACGTGTAAATGTGATTTCAAATGGCTTTTTAAATCAGCTCTGATTTGATACCGTTGGTGGTGGTGCGCCGCGCCTAGACTCACCAAAGCAGGGCTGCTGTTTCTTTAATTTTTCCCACCTATTTCCAACAATATCTTGGTTTCTTTAACCTTTCCTAATGAGCCTTAATCATGTTTGATTTAGGAAATATTCAATCTTGATCATTCAACGACTCAGAATTGACAATTCAGGAAGTGAAAGAGTGGTTGATTATGGGCTAGTGCATAGTTTTGACTTAAATGTCAGGGAAATTGGTAATTAATTAGATTAAAGAATTTTATGATTTTATAGCTACTATTTTTTTAGTATTTAATTGTATTAGGTGTCAATTTAAAGTCCCCAAAGCAACAATGAAGCCGTTAGACATTCGTGCGTATGTTTCGCATCAAACCAGTGTAAGAGACCTAGTTAATTTGGATTAGAAAAATCGGAATCGGTGTAACAGCTCATTTTTAGTGAAATCGAAACAGTAGTTTTGAGACCACAAATTTGATGTAAAAACTTATTTTTTATTATTTTAATATCTACGATATATTAGTAAGGTCGTATAAAACAGTCGTTAACAAATTTTGATGTTTTCATGCTAAATTAAGTAAAAATGACTAAATTGTAAAAGGTACAAAAGTGGAGTTCTAGTAGTTATTAGCTATGAAATTTTAAAGTGAAAGGAATTAAATTGTAATTAGACCATTAATAAGGTTAGCAGATGTATATGGTTAGGTATTAATGAAATTTTGGTGTTAAATAAAGGTTAAATAAGTAAATTGGTAAATAAAGTTAAAATTAAGTAAAACAAATTCTATTTTCTATTCATTCATCTTCTCCACTAAATTTGCAAAGGAGAATATCACCATTTAGGGTTCTTGAGCTTTTGGAAAGCTTTGGTGGTGCATGTAAGTGATTTTCAAGCCCCTTTTTTAATGATTTCTATGTTTTTGAAGTCGTTGCAGCTTAATTTAGCTAGTTTAGGTACTAATTTGCAAAAAAAAATTAAAGGATTAGGGTTTTACCATGAAATTTTTTGTGTGATTTTTGAAGTTTATTGAAAGATTATGAGTCCTTGTTGTTAAACAAATAAATTTTGTATAGTGATTTTTGATGAAATTATCGTTTAGGGACTTATTTGTAAAAGTAGTAAAATATCATGGTGAAATTGTGAATTGATGTTTTTTATGTGTTGATATAAGTCCCTAGTTAATTCGGTTAGCACGGTATGTGGGTGAAATTGTATAAATTTCAATTTACGAGTTTAAGGACTAAATTGTAAAAAGGTTAAAATGTCAGGGGCAAAATTATAATTATGCATAAATGTGAATTATAGATTGAATTGAATCTTGAGACTAATTGAAATACTTACTTGAATATAAATATTTATTTAGATCAAGATAAATCTCAATCGGAATTAAATCGAGGAAAGGCGAAAATCACAGATTAGCTCGATCGCATTTCAATGCTCTATGTAACACCCCTTACCCATGTCCGACGCCGAAATAGGGTACGAGGCATTATTGGACTTAAACATACACATTCATGCAAAAACTGGGCCATAAAATCTCTTTTAATTCAAAACCTTTCAAACACATGCATGTCGTCCCTTATTTGGGTCTACGAAGCCCAAAACATTCATCGGAATCGATTCGGGACTAAACTGAGAACTTTAAGAATTTTCAGGAAAACTTAGAAAATTTTCCCATGAAACAAGTTACACGCCCGTGTGGACATAGGGATACACCCGTGTGCTTTTGGCACGCCCGTGTCCTCAAGTCGTGTAACTCTCTGTTTATGACGTCAGCATGCACATCAAACTACACGATCGGGCCACACGCTAGTGTCTCCAGGCCGTGTCCCATACACAGTTGAGACACACGGCTGTGTCTCAGCCTGTGTGGCCAACATTTAGGCTATTTTCCAAGCCTTCATGTTACCTATAATCTTTTACAACCTTATGCACATCAAAATCGCAAATCATGGCATCATTTTAGCGATTAAACACTCTTTATTAAGACACATCCTTAACATTAACATGTCCTCATACAAGTAATGCATCTACTCATGCAATACCAAGTCTAGACTCCTTATTTCACATTCATAAGACTCGTCATTTTGATGACCAATTTTATCATTATACTATGGTTACAAACTTATTCATTAAGCACTCATGTTCAATCATTATCACGTTGTGTTTATAACATGCAATTGCTATATGGCTATTACCATCTAGTTGGTCATAGAGCATACATCCAACACACATGTCATATTACTAACCATGCATGACAAACAAACATAATCACATTATAAACATTAGACATGACATGAATAGCTAGGCTTACAAGCCATAATCAATATGAGCCACATCTCATGGCCATATACATATAACTCAATATAAGCCAACATATTTTGCCAAAGCAAAATAATACATGTCAATCAACTAGATCCCTATACATGCCACTCACTTGAAATTTCTAATATATGTTTCATTATTCCAAAGATAGCAACTTGATAGTGTGATGCTGCCTCTGACGATCTCCAACCTCGAGCTAACCTGAAAACACTAAAGGAAAGGAAAGGAAGGGAGTAAGCTTTATAGCTTAGTAAGACCATATGAAAATAATAAGCAATTTATCAACTTGCTTCTCATGGTAATACAACCCTATTTGCATTTTCACTCATGTTCCAGTCAAGCTATTTTCTCGAGTTATAGTCATTAAATTATTTATATTTGAAGATACAGAACTCCAAATTAAGTTTTGCTAATTTTCCCTGAAACTAGACTCACATATCTTCTTACCATAAAATTTTCAGAATTTTTGGTTCAACCAATTAGTATAGTTTATTCCTTAAAGTTACCCTTTTTTGCTGTCTGACATTCCTGACCCCTCTTCACTAAAAAATTAATTATCTCATAATATGAGATTCAGATGATGTTCCCATCTATTTATTTTGAAAATAGACTTATTAAGAAATCTAATCATATAAATTATAACTCATAAATATTTTTGTACAATTTTCAATGATTTTCTCAAATCAGAATAGGGGATTTCGAAGTCATTCTGACTTTGTACACAACAATTAAAATATTTCGTAATATGAAACTCTTTTGCTTACACCATTTATTCTATATAAAACTAGACTCATTAGGCTTTAATTTTTATTCAGTCTCTAACTCAATTTCCACAATTTTTGGTGGATTTTTGAAGTCAGACTATGGCTGCTGTCCAAAACTATTTTAGTGTAAATTAACGATACTACGTTTATCACACCATATTAATTCATTTTCACCACATTGGTAAGGTTACATATTCATTCATCATAAGTATAGACCTATAATCACAAGGTAATCACAAAATCATTCTCATAAGCATGAATTACCTATTTACATCTTTACTAAATGTGCATCATAAACTGAAATCATTTCTCATGAGCTTGGCATACATACCTGTGTTACTCAACATGCTCATATTCATTCCTTACTAATCATATAACATGAATTGAATTCACATCTCATCAATTTCATGTAAGTACTTGTACCACTCACAATATGGTCATAACCTTTCTCATTTAGCTTAAACCGTAACTCTCACCATTAAACCATTCGGAAAGCTATCAGATATTCACTAAGCCTTAAATATAGGGTATAATACCGATGCCATGTCCCAGACGTGGTCTTACATTGGCTCATCAATCAAGTTGCTGCCATGCCCCAAACATGGTCTTACACTGACTATTGAAATCGAGGCCGACGCCATGTCCCAAACATGGTTTTACACTAGCTCTCACATATCCGTGCCGATGTCATGTCCTAGACATGGTCTTATACTGACACATCTCGTAGCTGATGCATGTCCCAGACATGTCTTACACTTGATCTCGTCTGAATACCGATGCATGTCCCAGACATGTCTTACACTGGCATTTCATAATGTGGCTGATGCATGTCCGAGACATGTCTTACACTAGCACACATATATTGCCCAAATGTCATGTCATGAATATCCTTTTATTCCTAAGGTTCAACCGGTAGATTCCTCTACATCAATTCTTATCATACACAATCATTTCCACAATCAAGCAATTTATGCTATATCTATTCAAATACATGTAATAACGATGTAGTTATATTATTTACATACGACTTACTCGTTTCTATGGGATATCATATTCTATTGAATTTCTAATGTATTTTACCATCACATGAATGTTATTAACTTTTGGCATCACTTTCATCATACTCAATATCATCAACATATAATTCAATATAACCGAAGCAAGATAGATTCATGTATATTAACAATAACATGGATAACATGCTTATTTAGTCATACGAACTTACCTCGAATATGAAAACGATAATTTTACCATTAGTCCATAACCTTATTTAAGCTCGAATCTCGATTTCCTTAATCTATCATTTCAAATATAGCCCATTTAGGACTCACATTATTCAAATTGACCCAAAAATCATATTTTTGCAAATTTACAATTTTGCCCCTAAACTTTGCCAAAATTACACATTTTCCCCTAGGCTCGTAAAATGATTTTTATTCAATTTTCTTTCTCTTTAGGCCTAGCCAAACCATTTTCATAACTATAGAAACTCAAGATTCCAATTATTACACACATTTACTCTCTATTTTACAAACTTTATAAAATGATACTTTTAGGTGTTTTCATGCTAACACCTTTCACAAAAGTTGTTTATTTCACAACTAAGATTCATTTTCTTCCATAAAAATACAGCAAAAAACATGATTATTCTCATGCTAAAACCCTAGACTTTCAACCATTTTTGCAAAATAGTCCCCTCATTAGCTAGATTAAGCTACAAGGGTTCCAAAAGTACAAAAATTATCAAAAATAAGCATCTACATCACTTACTTGTAAGGCTGAAGAGTTTGCTGAAATTTCAAGCTTTCAAACCCTTATTTTTGCTGGTATTTTCGGTGGAGAAAGATGAAGAAGAAGGGTGGCTACTTTTGTTTTATTTTATTAGTGTTTGCTTATGTCATCAAATACCAACCATACCAAAATTTGACTTTTCAACACTTTTGGTCCCCCCATCGCCGGCCATTACTTATTTAATGGCCTAATTTCACTTTAAATACCCCTGATTAAGGTTCTCTAGCAATTTGACACCTTTGACAATTAAAACAAAACTTTTTCCCTTTATGCGATTTAATCCTTTTCGCGATTAAGCACTCAAACGCCAAAATTAATTCACCAAAATTTTCATGCACTTATATAATCATACTATAACTCATAAAATAATATTAAAATAATTTCTTGACCTCGAATTTGTGGTTTTGAAACTACTGTTCTGACTAAGCCCTATTTCGAGATGTTACATTCTAGTTGTCAATCTAAGTTCATAGTATTTCTATACGTAATTGAATTTCTACTTGTTTTTTTACAATATAGTTATGTAATTAATTGCTTACACTTAATTATTCCCCTGAATTGCACATACGCATGTGCTCATATTTGTACTTCAGTACCCTTAAATTGCACATACGTGTCCCTGTTTGTACTTTGGTACCCTTGAATTGCATATACGTGCCCTTATTTACAATCTAATAACTTCAAATCGAGTAAAATATGAGTTGTATTAAATTGTTGTTAAGTTAAAAGATATGTTATGTTCTTACTAAGCTCTATAAGCTTATATGTTTGTTTTGTGTATTGTTTTGTAGATAGTTATTACTGACTTTTGGACAGATCAAAACTATAACTCACACTATCCTTCGATGTTGGTAGTTCTTGTGTCCTTAGGGTCATGGCATGTATATGTGGCTGTATAGGTTATAAGGGTACATTATGGAAAAATACTAAACTAAGTTGTTAGGTACATTACTAAGATTGTAAATAAGTATCTTTTTGGTTTGGTTAGAATGGTTTGAAAGTAAACACTTATGGTTTGTTTTGGCTCGTAGGTGACTTAAGTTACTATACTTTGAGATGATATTGCACTAAATGTATATGTTGAATTATAGTCAATTATGCATAAGTTTTGGTATATTTGCTTAGCTGTGATTGAGGTGCCTTTTGACATATTGGTTGGATGTATTTTTGACCTATTGAATTGGTCTTATTATGCATGTTTTGGTATGTTTGGATGCTTTGATTATATGTGCATATTTCTTGTAGGTACATGCTTGAATGGGTGAAAGAAATGGCTTGATTTTAGCCAATTTCTTGTCCACACAGCCTAAGACACGTACGTGTTTCTCAACCGTGTGTGATACACGGTCATGCGACATGGCCATATGTTCCCTATAGGTTTTTAAGGATGCAAGTCAGGCAGTTACACGGTCTTGCTCACGGCCTGGCACACAGGCGTGTAAGGCCATTTCAAAAGTTACACAACTTGGTACACGAGCCTATGGCTTGGCCATGTGACCCAAGTCAGAGAGTTACATGGGCACGGGCACGGGCTAGGACAGGGTCGTGTGTCCCTATTTCGATTTTACATGGCATGAGACAAGGCGTGTTTCTCAACCAATTGAGTCACATGACCTGGCGACATGGCCGTGTGAGCCTTGCAGTTTGAATTTTTCTAACTTTTTTCTCAATGTTTCAAATGTTTCTGATTTAGTCCCAAATTGTTTCTAAAGTTATTTAAGTCCTCGAAGGCTCGATTAAGGGACAATGTGCATGTGTATGATTGAATTATGCTATGATTATTTTAAAATTTTTGAATGAATATTTTTAGGTTACGTGTTTACGGTAAAGCTCTGTAACCCTATCCCGGTGGTGGATACAGTTTAAGGGTGTTATATTTAGTGGTATCAGAGTAATAGTTTAGCTGCTTCTAGAACGAATGTAGCTAAGTAAGGTTTAGTATATACATGCCACATATACCCTGTGACAATGTGATGCTTTTGATCCATTTTAACATTTTATTTCTAATAGATTCAAGATGTTAGCTGAATTGAATTGAGCTATAGTTAATGAAGCTAAAAGTAATGTTCAAGCTTGAAATCCTGAGGCAAGCAATAGTACACCTATTCCACAATCCGTGGGTGATGAGATGAAAAATGTATTTCTAGGAATGATGAACTAATGGTTCAACGAGTTTAAGCAAGTAAATCTTGCTACTCCGCCACCTCTACTCCCTATTGTGCTCTTCCGACACATCTGAATATTCCACACCCTATACCTATAAGAGTTACCCGGGTATCTGTATACAAAATTCAAAAATATGAAGCGAAAGAGTTCAGAGGTATGGTAGATGATGATCCTTCAAAATTCGAGTATTGGTTATTGAAGACAAAGAGAGTTTTTGCAGAGTTATTGTGCACCTTTGAAGATTACTTGAGGTGTGAGATACCCTTACTAAAAGAAGAGGCATATCTATGGTGGGATACTTTGAGTATGATGATATCATATGATCTGGTTAATTGGGAGTTCTTTTAGAATGAATATAAGAAAAAGTATGTTAGTCGGTTGTTCATTAATCGGAAAAATAAAGAGTTTCTAGAGTTAAAACAAGGAAACTAGACTGTAGTTGAGTATGAACATGGATTTGTGCAATAAAGCAAGTATGCTCGTAATATCATGTCAAATGAGGAAGAAATGTGTATCAGATTTGATGATAGGTTGAATGATGAGATCCGTATGGCTGTAATAGTGTAATAGCCTATTTTTAGTCAAATTAGAATAGTGGTTTTGGGACTACAAATTCGAGGTCAAAATAATTATGTTAATATTATTTTAATGTCTACAGCATGGTAATATGTTTGTGTGAAATTTTCGTTAAGAAATTGTATTGTTTAAGTGTTTAATTCGATAAAAAGGACTAAATTGCGTAAAGTGCAAAAGTGTTGATCTATTAGTTAAAAGTACTAAATGGCTATTAAACTAAATAGTGGAGGTCCTTATGTTATAATTAGACCATTTGAACAATAGGTGGACAATAATGGACATGCATTAAGTGATTTTTATGGTATATAACTAAGGTTAATTACGTAAATATGTTAATAATCATAAAATAAAAAAACCAAAATAAAAGTTATCATCTTCTAATGTTCTTTCAACCGAAATTAAGAAAAGAAATTTTCCATTGAATCTATTAGGGTTCGGCAACTTCAAGCTTAAATTGGTGAGTGATTTTTGTTCCTTTTTTATTGATTTTTATGGTTTTGAGATCGTTATAGCTTAGTCTAGCTATCCCAGAGACTATTTTGAAAAATTGTTAAAGGTTTAGGGTTTTGCCATTGACGAATTTATGTGTGTTTTGATGTTTAATGGTAGAAAATGCATGGTTGTTGTTAGATAAACAACATTTGTTAAGTGATTTTCAGTAAAATGTCCAATTAGGGATTAATTTGTGAAATGTTGAAACTTAGTAGTTAAATTGTGAAATAAATGTAAAATATGGGCTACTAGGGACTTAATTAAAATTTGGCTAGCATGGGTTTTGGTTGAATTGCATAAATTTGTGATTTTAGGAATTAAGGACTAAATTGTAAAAAATTGAAATATTAGGGGTAAAACTATAAAGTGGTTTTAAAGTGTATTTTGGACTAAATTGAATAGATAGATTATTAAATAAGCTAAATTTGATATTATATAGATAAAGAAAAATGAAATATGGACTTAGATCGGGGGAAGAACAAGGTTTTGAATTAATCAACTCGTTTCTCCATTTTTGCATCCGAGATAAGTTTGTATGTAATAAGCTTTGTTTTAATTGTATTTTAAATATCTTAATATTGACTAAATTGTGAATTACGACCTTGCAGACACATTCGACGAAGATTCGACATTGGCAATCCCGTTGAACCTTAGGAATAGAGTAGGATACAAATGACATGTCATTGGGGTTACATTGAGTTGGCTTCAGGCCATGAGATTGGCACTTCGGGTGCAAGATTCATTGAGTTGGCTTTGGGCCATGATATTGGCACTTAGGGTGCAAGACTCTCGAGTATCCGACTTATATTCCAAATGGTTCAATGAGTATATCGACGATATGAAATGGTGAGAATAGATACATAACAGTACAAGTATGTACAGAAACTATGAAATGGTGAGAATAGATACATAACAGTACAGGTATGCACAGAAACTATGTGTGCATCGAATTTATAGAAGTTATAAGTTCATGGTTGTAGTTGTGATTGAATACAAGTTAACGTTTTGATTTTAATATTTTGTAGCTTATTATGTTTATATTATTTAATTTTGAATAAATGGTGAGTTTTCTTATTAATTCATACGAGCTTACTAAGCTTTAAAACTTACATCATTTGTTTTTCTGTATTTTAGACTTCATCACACTATCCAACTATCACTTGGTACTTTTGAAATTAAGTTTTAGTCATATGACATGTATAGGGACTTTGGGTCATTTTGGTATATGTTAGTATAAATTTGTCCATTTGTGTTGGCTTGTAAAAGCTAAGTATTTTGTTTGTGTATAGCCATGTGAGTTGGCTTATTTTGGAAAATATGGTGATGTATATATATATGTGTGTACTAATGCACTTTGGTGATGTGGTTTATACTTGCTTGTTGAATGGCTTTTTGAGACTTAGCATAGAAGGTAGCAAATTGCTTAGAGTATGACTTATTGTGGATTGGTACATTGTGTACCACATGAATGAATTAAGAGTTATGATAGATATGTGGTTTTAGGTAAATTAGTGCACAATTGAAAGTGATCAATTAAGTGTTTTGAAATTGTGAAACTTGTATGCTTTGAATTGGCAAAACATGATATTGTGAGCATGTTAATTGATGGTATTGAATTGGCATGTTTTGGTCTTGGTTGTGCTTAAATTGGATACCTATTTATGCTTTGTTTCGATGCCATTTGTTTTGGTGTAGTTGTATACAAATTGGGTGGCAAAATGGCTTGGTAAATAGCCTATTTTTGTCCACACGGGTATAAACACGGGCGTGTGTCTCAGCCATGTGTGACACACGGTTAGGTTGCACGGCTGTGTGTCCCCTGGTGTCGAAATTAAAACCAAATCAGTATGCTCTAAAAGGCCTAGCACACGGGCATATGACTTGGCCATGTGGTATAAGTCAGTATACCCTACAGGTTTGGCATGACCTGGCACACGGATGTGTGTGGTCATTTTTAGGGCCACATGGGCATGTGTGTTGGCCGTGTGACCCAAGTCAAAGAGTTACAAGGGGTAGGACACAGGTTGGGACACGGCCATTTGCTTCTATTTGGAATGTCCACACGGCCTGTGACACGGGTGTGTCTTTGGCCGTGTGAGACACACGGTCGGGGCCGTGTGTCCCCTATATTTTGCAAAAATATTTTCAGTGTTTTAAAAATTTCATAAGTTATCAGTTTAGTCCTGAACCACCCCGAATGCATGTTTTGGGCCTCGTAAGCTCGTATTAGGGATGATGTGATTGTTGTTTGTTGATTATTACATTATATTTGAATATCTATATGAAATGTATTGTTTAATTGTTTTAAAATGTTTGCTAATATTCCGTAACGCTATTCCGACGTTGAATATGGGCGAGGGGTGTTACAAATAGCATTAAAGTTATGGTAATTCGTAGGACTTTAGAGTGGGCTCAGAAAGTTTAAGATATTTGTAAAAGAAAATGATAGTCAAATTTGAAGTTTAGAGATTTTAAGAAAAGGTGGTTATTCAAGCCAGCTCAAACTTCTCATTCGAAGAAATTTAGAAGTGACACCAGTCGATCAGCTGTTTTTTTAGAGTTCATTAATAGAGAGAAACCAAGACAAAGCAATTTTGAGTCAGTCAATTCTCCAGTGGCGAGTGTTGGAAATGTAAGAAATTTGGTAAGAATCATTTCGGTGTGTGATGAATGCAATAAAAGAAATTTTGGAGAGTGTTGATCAAAATCTGGAGCTTGTTTCCATTGTGGGTCTACTGACCATTTTCTTCGTAACTTTCCAAAGAAGCAAAATGATTTTGGAAATCAATCAAATAAGCTTGAGTAACTTCTCAGAGGGGTAGACGATCTAGAAATGTTAGAAATACTACTCTCAATTGAGGAAAGAACAGCGAGATGAACGAATGGTCTAAAGCGAGAACACTAGCCAAAACCTATGCAATCTGAGCTCGAGAGGAAGCTATTGCTCTAGATGTTATTGTGGGTACTTTCTCTCTCTATGATATTAATGTATATGCTTTGATTGAACTTGGATCAACTCATTCATATATATATATACACTTCATTAGTATACAAAAAGAAAATACCTGTTGAATTCACCAAATATACTGTCAAAATTACAAATCCCTTGGGTCAGTGTGTGCTAGTTAATTAGTTATATAGATCATGTATACTGAAAATTAAAGGTTACGATTACCCTAGTAATTTGATGTTGTTACCCTTTGATGAGTATGATGTGATTTTGGGTATGGATTGGTTGACTTTGCACGATGCTATTGTGAATTGTAAAAGAAAACATATTGTGCTAAAATGTCAGGATTGTAAATGGGTTTGGATTGAGTACGATAGATTGGATGGTACATCTAATATAATTTCAGCTATCGGCACAAAAATTTGTTAAAAAGGGCTGTGAAGCATATCTCGCTTACATAGTTTATTCCAGGGTTTTGGACTTGAAAGTAGAATCGGTTCTAGTTGTGTGTAAGTTCTCATATGTGTTTCTAGAGGAGTTACCAAGGTTTCCTCTGACCCGAGAGGTTGAGTTTGCTATTGAATTGATGCCGGGAACATCCCCGATATTGATAGCTCCGTATAGAATGACACCTATAGAATTGAAGGAATTGAAAGCACAATTGCAAGAGTTGACAGATAGGGGTTTTGCTTGACTCAATTTTTCTCCTTAGGATGCTCTAGTGTTATTTGTTAACAAAAAGGATGGGCCTATGCCATTATGTATTGACTATTGATAGCTCAACAAAGTCACGATCAAGTAAAATTATCCATTGCCACGTATTGACGATCTGTTTGATCAGTTGAAAGGTTCAACAGTGTTCTCAAATATTGATATTCATTCTTGTTATTATCAGTTACGACTTAAAGACTCAAATGTGCTCAAGACTGCGTTTAGGACCAGGTACAGACATTATGAATTTCTTGTGATGCTGTTTGGTTTGACTAATGCACCAGCAATATTGATGGATTTGATGAATAGAATCTTCAAACCGTATTTAGATAGATTCGTGGTGGTATTCTGTAACACCCCTAACCCGTATCCATTGCTGAAATAGGGTTACAAAGTATTACCAATCGAAACATAACACATAGCTTACATTTATCAACCTCAAGCAATTATTCTCATACATCATCCAATACAATCACATTTTCTATTATAAGGGCCTACGAGGCCTTAAACATGCTTTAGAAATAGTTCAAGATTAAACCGATAACATACGAAAATTTTAGAAAACTTAGAAATTTTTCAATCATATAAGGGTCACACGCCTTTGTGAACAGGCCATTTGCCTCACATGGCTAGTAGACACGCTTGTGTCTTAGGCTGTATGGAAACAAGACATACATATTGACTTGTATCACACGGCCGAGGACATGCCCGTGTGCCAGGCTGTGCAAAAACTGGAAGGTATACTGACTTGGGTCACACGACCAACCACACACCCATTTGTCCAGCCCGTGTGCCCTCCGAAATGGCCACACGACCATGTGGTAGGTCGTGTGCCATTTAGGGGGTATACTGACTTATACCACATGGCCAGCCACATGCCCGTGTGTGAGACCGTGTGGAGCATGCTAACTTCAATTCAATTTCAACACTAGAGGACACACGGCCGTGTAGCATGACCGTGTGTCATACACGATTGAGACACACGTCCGTGACTCTGCCCGTATGGACAAAAATATGCCATTTTCAAAGCCAATTTTCCACCCATTTTGCACATACCTATACAAGCTCATATAGTATCATTTTAAGTCACAAATATGCAGCCAAAGCTTATCAACCAATCCACAAACATACAAATTCATATCAACCATTTCAATACTCAAATCTATAATTATTTACCTATTTAAATATCAAGCTATTTAACTTTCTTTTCTAAGCATAATTCGCATGTATAATTCATTAAACAAAATTAATCCAAACATTTATACCAAGTCAATCTCATTCATTCATTATAGGTCTATTACTAAACTTTATAAGTATATCCATTTGCAGATTCATAAGCATCATCAAGTTCATCATTTTATGCTGGCCAAAATACATATACATCAAACATACCAAAGCGGCTCAAGCCTATACATGCCATATACCATATATACATAACTTCAAAGGTACCAAAATAGATGATCGATGGTGCAATAAAGTCCCTGACGATTCCTGGATCCGAGCTAGCTTTGAAAATCTATAGAACATTGATAATTAAACAGAGTAAACTATGAAGCTTAGTAAGTTCATACGTGAACATGAAATAACCACAACATTTATTAGCAATTCAAAATAGATAATATCATTAACATTTAAAGTATCAATTAAAGAGCTAACATCAGCTTAGTTCATATCATCATTCATGAGCTCTCAACTTCATCTAACTCGATACTTGAATAATTTTCCGTACATACCTGTACCTCTCATCAATACTCTTCTCAAACCTCTCTGGTTTATAACTGATTATGATACAAATTCATCAATATTTCGATGCCATAGTACAACTATGGTCTTACACGTACATTGTCAGGGCCCTGCAGTGGTCTTTCATTCACATGCCATAACCCGGTTACAGTCTTGTCAACCTATTGCCATAGCCTCACTATGGTCTTATTTAGCCACTTGACTTACTCAATTTGTAATTTTCATTTAATATCTCAACATTTGTTCAATAGAATAAATACTATCTCAGTTTCATCTATCAAATAAATGTATACACATTTAAGTTCAATTATACGAACTTACCTCGTTTTCGGAATTGACTTCAGATTGACTATTTGACAACCTTGCTTTTCCCCTGATCTAAATTCGAATTCTTTCTTTTCTGATCTATATTCAAAATTAACTTATTTATTCATCTAGTCGTTCAATTTAGTCCAAAATTACTCAGTTGGGCATATTTGCATATTAGCCCCTAAACTTTTACATTTTTATAATTTAGTCCTTATTTCACGAATACACAAAATTCACATAATTTCATTATACTCTAGCTTAGCCGAATTACCCATAGGTCCCTAGCAGCCTATAACTTTCATTTATTTCACATTTCAACCCTTTAATTTACACATTTTATAATATAATCCCTATTTGACAGTTTTGTCAAAAATCACTTTACAAAACATTAAAATCTATCATCAAGCTTTCATATTTCATCTTTAAACATCAAATAACTCATATATTCAACAATGGAAACTCTCAAAATCTTTAACAGTTTTGAAATTAAAGGTACGGGCTAGCTAGAACACGAAGCAACGATCACAAAAACATAAAAATTATACAAAAATTGAGCTCAAAACATACCTAATTGCTTGAATTTCTTTGGCCAAATGAAAAACCCTATTTCTCTTCTTGTTCTCCCTTAATTTCGGCAATAAGAAGAAAGATAAACAAATATTTTGACTTTGTTTTATTTTAAAAACATTTATTAACCTGATTACCTATTTAACCTTAATTAAAAGCCACCAAATTTCATGATATCAAACCCATTTATATCCATTAACATTACTAATGGTCTAATATCATCATAAGGACTTTTAATTTAATAAAGCTTAGCAATTAAGCACTTTAAACAAGTAGAATGCAACTTTTTCATTTTATGCGATTAAGTCTTTTTTCTCAAATTGAACAATTAAACGATAAAATTTGCTCACGAAATTCACACATATCAAATAACATGCTATAAATGCCAAAAATAATATTAAAAGAATTTTCTGACATTAGATTTGTGGTCCCAAAATCATTGTTCTGATTTGACTCAAAAACAGGCTGTCATATATTCATCGATGATATTTTATTTATTCACAAGATGAGACAGAGTATGCTGAGCATTTGAGAACTTTTTTGCAAACTTTGCGTGAAAAAAACTTGTTCGCTAAGTTTAGCAAGTGTGAGTTCTAGCTTCGAAAAGTCAGATTTTTTAGGACACGTTGTGTCGGCCGGTGGCAATAGAGTTTATCCAAGCAAAATTTCAGTTGTGGTAGATTAGAAGCCTCCAAGAAATGTGTTTGAGGTCAGAATCTTTTTGGGTTTAATTGGATATTACAAAAGATTCGTCAAGGGATTTTCAATGATTACTACACTATTGACGAGACTGCTGTAAAAGGATGTTAAGTTCGAGTGGTCTGAGAAATGTCAGGAAATCTTCAATCAGTTGAAAGCATTATTAACGTAGGCACCGGTGTTAGTTCAACCATAATTGGGTAAAGAATTCGTGATTTATAGTGATGCATCGTTAAACGGTTTAATATGTGTTATGCTGCAATATGGAAAAGTGATAGCGTATGCTTCTAGGCAGTTGAAACCACACAAAAAGAATTATTTGATGCATGATCTAGAGCTTGCAGCGATTGTGTTTGCTTTGAAGATTTGGCGACACCATTTGTACAGAGAAAAATGTCATATCTTCACGGATCATAAAAGTCTAAAACACTTAATTTCAAAGAAAGATTTGAATTTGAGACAGCGCAGATCGTTCGAGTTGTTGAAAGACTATGATTTGATCATTGATTATCATCCGGGAAAGGCTAATGTTGTTGTTGATGCTTTGAGTAGAAAATCTTTGTTTGCTTTGCAAGCTTTGAACACATGGTTGACGTTGATTAACGATGGTTCGATTTTAGCTGAGTTGAAATCTAGACTGATGTTTTTGTAACAAATTTGCGAAACTAAAAAATGTGATGATGTATTGAAAGCAAAATGGAAACAGATTGAAACAACACCTAATTCATACTTTCATGTTGATACAGATGATAGTTTTTATTTCAAAGGTAGAATTAGTGGTCTTAGGAATTCTGATCTCATTCAGAAGATTGTATAGGAAGCCCACAATAGTAGCTTATCTATTCTTCCTAGTAGCAAAAAAATGTACGGTGATTTGAAAAAAATGTATTGGTGGCCAGGTATGAAACGAGAGATTTCTGAGTTTGTATCGAGATGTTTAGTTTGTCAGCAAGTTAAAGCCGAACATCTAGTACCTTTTGGTTTGTTACAACCAGTGATGATTCTAGAGTGAAAGTGGGAACATGTCATGATGGATTTTGTATCGAGGCTACCTCTTTCACCAAGGAAGAAATATGTTGTTTGGGTCATTAGATACCGATTGTCAAAGTCTACACTTTTCATTCCAGTGCGTACAGATTATTCACTTGAGTGATTGACAGATTTTTATGTTGTTGAGATTGTCAGATTGCACGGGGTGCCAGTTTCTATTATTTTTTATCGATATCAACGATTTACATCTCGATTCTGCAGCAAGTTACATGAGGCTCTAGGTACTTGTTTGTATTTTAGTTCCACATTTCATCCTTAGACTGATGGTCAATCTGAGCAAGTAATTTAGTGTAACGCCCCGAGCCCGAGACCGTTGCCGGAGTCGAATACGAGGTGTTAACAGACTTATTTCATTGTAAAACACAGTTCATTTAAAATTTTCTAGACAAGCTGGCTAACTGCGTCACTATCACCTTAAAAATCATATCTTGAGTTCCAAAACCCGAAAACTAGTTTCATAAATTTTACCTGAAACTATACTCATATATCCATCTACAAATTTTTTTATAGAATTTTTGGTCAAGCCAATCAGTACAGCTTATTAGTTAAAGTCTCCCCTGTTTCAGGGTTTGACTGCTCTGACCTTCATGCATTACGACTTATATATCTCCTTGTACAGGGCTTCAATACTTATTCTGTTTATTTCTAACGAAACTAGACTCAAAAAGGAATCTATAAATATATGGCATGACCTCTAATTATCTCTGGTTAATTTATAGTGAATTTCCAAAATCAGATCAGGGAATCAAGAAATTGCTTTGGCCCTGTTCCACGAAAACTTAAATATCTCTTAAAATACGACTCATATGATCATTTCGTTTCTTCCATATGAAAGTAGATTCATCAAGGTTCGATTAAATAATTTATTCACTATTTAATTCCATTCCTACTATTTTTAGTGATTTTTCAAATTTACATCACTGATGCTGTCGGTATCCGTTTTTAAGGTAGACTTTACCTATTTCATAATTTCCATGATTTAACTAGCCCTTTAACATACATAGCACAAAAATATGATCGTGATTAACCATTCCAATGGCTAATCATTGCCAAGCCTTTCCACACCTCTCAATAACCATATATATACAAAATGATTATAACGCTATGCTCAAAATATATAAGCCATTTTCGCATGGCTATCCAAATATATACAATACCAAAGTACTTGACTAACAACAAAAGGGTAGTCCTATACATGCCATTTTCAGAGTTCAACCAAAAGTGTACCAAAAGGTCTTTGATAGTGTGGATGACTTCGACTTCGACAATCCCGAGTCTGATAGCTGACGAACCAAAATCTTTAAAACAGAGAATCAAAGAAACGGAATAAGCATTTAATGCTTAATAAGTTTTGAGCAATGAAATCATGCACAACTGAAGTATAGCATTCATACGACTATACGAATAATTTCATATACACATATTCTCACAATCATACCTACTTCACATTTCCAACCCTTATATTCATACATAAGGAATCAACTTGACTAAAAGTCGGAAGCTTGTTAATCGATTGAGCAAATACTATTTAGAAGGAATCAATTATCTCAATGCACATACGAAACATACCTCATCGTTGGGATTTTACGAGCGTATTAATTGAAATTATTACAGCAAGATCGCTCATTCCCAAACCCAAGTATCTTCGGGATTTAGCCGGATATAACCACTCGCACGAGGCCTTCGGGTCTTAGACCAGATATGGTCACTAGCATAAATGCCTTCGGGACTTAGCCTGGATATAGTCGCTAGCACAAATGCCTTCGGGTCTTAGCCCGGATATAGCAACTCGCACAAATGCCTTCGGATCTTAGTCCGGATATAGTCACTAGCATAAAAGCCTTCGGGACTTAGCCCGGATATCATTCGAATAACCATGCACATATATCAATAATCATGACACATCCATATTTCATTTTCATTACCAAAGCTCAAACACAAGATACTTATCACACTTACCAATTTCGGCTCAATAGCCACATACAAAGAGCACGATTTTGATTTGCTTTATGACATGATCTCTATGCACATACGGCTACCCATCATACGTATAGACTAATTAACTCAACATATAATTCAAGTAGAATCATTATATCACCGTATTTTTGTTATGATTATACGTCATGACTTAATCAAATCATAAACTAAGTTTCATTACTCGAAAACTTACCTCGGATGTTGTCGAACGATTTCGACGGCTATTCGATCACTTTTTCCTTCCCTTTATCGGATTTAGTTCCCCTTTGCTCTTGAGCTTAATTTAACAAATAAATTGATTTAATCATTTGAACATCAAAAAGAGAAACTCAAGGTACTTAACCCATATATACATTAGACATTAGAGTCACATATATATGAAATCATGAATCAACTCAACATATTAGCCCACACTCTCTTTTAGCCGATTATCTAAGCCAAGATAAAAGCATCAATATGCTTGCCTCTAACCGAATACATGCAACACCAATCTACCTCATGTGGCCGAATATGCATGTCTATGTTGAGGCCGATTATATGCTTAATACATTCTACAAATACGGTCACTTGTATTGACTAATTACCATTTTGTTTCAAGTTCAAAGCTCGGCTAAAACACATATATACACTAGTAATCAAATACTAACATTTGCACTTCACCTTAATAGCTAACTTAGCAACCCTTAATTTAACATATAATTGTTCATAACAAAATTAGAGTATCCTTTCCATTCCATCAATTCAAAACACATACATTACTCAATAATATTCAAAGTCACATTCGACCTTAGCACACAACTTCTCTACTTCATCTAACATGAACAACAACTATATTTCTCTTCCACTTCCTACCATGGCCGAATGCTTCATGAAGTTGCTAAGACCTACCTTTTTCAAATTCTCACACACACTCACATCCAATCCTTTTTGTTGAGCACTCAAACTCTATCATCTTCATACCTCATCAACACAACATCACACCAACCAAGAAGACAACACCCATGGCCGAGTATCATCTCCCTCACATAGCAAAGATTTAAACCATGGGCTAGGTAAAACTCAAGCTAACAACTAAAAATATACATGAATCTCATGGAGCAACATCAAACATACCTTAGCCTAGTTACATGCATGGCCGAACCTCTTCAACCTTTCTTCTTCCTTCCTCCTTAGAATTTTCGGCCAAAGATGTTAAAGGATGAACATTTTTTTTCTTTTCTTTGTCTAGTCACGGCAATGGGGAGTAAGGGGGAGACAACTTTGGTTTCTCCTCCCACTCACCTCATGTTTTATCATTCTTAATTCACTATTTTATTTTCTAAACCCATAATGCTAATAGGAAATTCATATTATCATCTATGACCCATCCATGGCCGGCCACTACTCATAATAAATGGATATTTGACATGCAAACCCTTCATTCTTATAACATGCATTAATAGGCCACTTACATTTGCCTAGCACATTTCTAAATTTTCTCACATAAGTCCTATTAACTAAATTCACATGCAATCGACTAAATCGAAGCTTAAAGCTTTCACACATTCATATTCACATATTCTAGACAATAAATATCACATTCAAATACTTCGGTGACTCGGTTTAGCGGTCCCGAAACCACTTCTCGACTAGGGTCAATTTAGGGCTGTCACATTTAGAGACTCAAGGATATGCTTTGATGCTGTGCTTTGGAGTTTAAAGGTAACTGGAAAAGATTCCTACCATTGGTTGAATTTGCATAAACAATAGTTATCAATCGAGTATAAAAATGGCACTGTACGAAGCTCTCTACGGTCAGAAATGTCAAACTGCATTGTATTGGACTGAGCTCAGAGAGAAAAGCTTTACGGTGTTGATTTGGTATAAAAAACCAAAGAAAAGAATAAAGTGATACGAGACAGTTTGAAAGTAGCTTCAGATCGACAGAAATCTTACGTAGATTTGGAAAGAAAAGAAATTAAATTTCAAGTCGACGACAAAGTATTTTTAGAAGTATTGCCCTAGAAGAAAGTTCTTCAATTTGGTCTCAAAGGAAAGCTTAGTCCGTGGTTTATTAGGCTGTATGAGATCATTGAGAGGATTGGGCCGGTAGCTTATAGATTAGCTTTACCGTCAGAATTAGAAAAAATTCACAATGTATTCCATGTATCTGTGTTGTGATGGTATCAATCAGATCCTTCACACGTGATTTCACCTGTTGATGTTGAAATTCAGCCAGATATGACGTACGCTAAAGAATCGATCAGAATTTTAGCTCTAGAGGTTAAAGAATTGAGAAATAAAAGCATAGCTCTAGTGAAAGTTCTTTAGCAGCGTCACAGTATAAAAGAAGCAACCTGGGAACCAGAAGAAGCTATGAAAGTACAATATCTAAACTCTTTTCTAGTAAGATTTTTAGGGATGAAAATTCCTTTAGGAGAGAGCTGTAGCGACCCATTTTCAGTGAAATCGGAACAGTGATTTTGGGACCACAAGTCCGATGTAAAAATTTATTTTTTATTATTTTAATGTCCACAGTATATTAGTAAGGTCGTATAAAAAATTTGTTATGAAATTTTGATGTTTGCATGCTGAATTAAGTAAAAAGGACAAAATCGTAAAAGGTGAAAAAGTGGAGTTCTAGTAGTTAAAGGTATCTATTAGCTATGAAATTTTAAAATGAAAGGACTTAAATGGTAATTAGACAATTAATGAGGTTAGTGGATGTATATGGCTAGGCATTAATGAAATTTTGGTGTTAAATAAAGGTTAAATAAGTAAATTGGTAAATAAAGTTAAAATTAAGTAAAACAAATTCTATTTTCTATTCATTCATCTTATCCATTGAATTTGCAAAGGATAATATCACCATTTAGGGTTCTTGAGTTTTTGACAAGCTTTGGTGGTGCATGTAATTGATTTTCAAGCTCGTTTTTAATGATTTCTATGTTTTTGAAGTCGTTGTAGCTTAATCTAGTTAGCCCAGGGACTAATTTGCAAAAATATTAAAGGATTAGGGTTTTATCATGAATTTTCTTGCATGATTTTTGAAGTTTAATAAAAGATTATGAGTCCTTGTTGTTAAATAAATAACTTTTCTATAGTGATTTTTCATGAAATTATCATTTAGGGGCTTATTTGTAGAAGTAGTAAAATATCATGGTGAAATTATGAATTAATGATTTTTATGGTTGATATAAGTCCCTAGGTAATACGGCTAGCATGGTAGTGGATAAAATTGCATAAATTTCAATTTAGGAGTTTATGGACTAAACTGTAAAAAGGTTAAAATGTTAGGGGCAAAACTATAATTATGCATAAATGTGAATTATAGATTGAATTGAATATTAAGATTAATTGAAATACTTAATTTATTTTGTGACTAAGAAAATTTTGATGACGAAATTTCTTTAAGGAGGGGAGAATTATCACATTCCAAACATAGGGGTTAGTAGAATCGAGTTTGTGAACCAAGAGAGAGTGGTCATGTCTTAATTTTTGAGACTATTTGTGCATTTTTAGGAAAGAATGAGTTACTAGTCCGTTGGTTAAGTGTTAATGAAACTATCATTGAAACCCAAGTTCAAATCCCTTCTCTTGCGCCATTTTTATTATATTACAAATTTTGCATCAAACCCTAATATATGACATGCCTTATTTTTAAAATTGAAATATTGTATGGTTATTTAGGAATGAGAAAATAGCCTAGTGGTTAAAAAAATGAGAAAGCATGGAAATTAGATTAAGGTTCCAAGTTTGATTCCCTTCCCTTTCAAAATAGGTCAATTTTTGCTAAAATTTCTCATTCTTCTTATTTTGTGCCTTCCAAGCCTTGAACCCTAAGTATAAATACAAATTTTTATTTTATTTTTTAGCCTTTAGGTCAATTTTTCCCTACCCTAGCTGCTTACCCTCTTTCTCTCCTCTTTTCTTTTGAATTTTCTTTTTTTCCTTCCCTTATATGTCGCCGCCCAAGCTACCAAGATTCATCATCAATTTCTTTTCTTTTTACAACAGGTTCTTGCACCATTTTTATCCCTTGTTGATTCCATTTTTCTTTATTTTTCCTCCATAAATCGAAAATCTTTGACCTTTAAGATGATCTCCATTGCTACCCAAGAAGCTCCATTGCCACCCCTTTTATGTAGCTAGTGTAAGTGCTTATTTTCTTTATTTTTCTCGATGAATCTTTCTAGGAAATACCTAAATTTCAAGATATTGAATTGGGGTAATTTTTAATTATTTTATGCATATTTTTCCTGCCTTTAAAAGTGATTTCAATTGGCTCTTTAAATCAGCCTCGATTTGCCACCGTTGATGGTGGTATTCCGCACCTAAAGGCACCAAAGGGGGATGCTGTTTATTTAAAAATTTCCACCTATTTCAGAAATATATTGGTTTCTTGTACCCTTCCTAATCAGCCTTAATCATGTATTATTTAGAATAAATTCAATCTTGATCATTCGACGACTCAGATTTGACAATTCGGGAAGCATAAGTGTGGTTAATTATAGGCTATTGCATAGTTCGACTTAATTGTTGAGGGAATTGGTAATTGATTAGATTAAAGAATTTTATGATTATATAGCTATTTATTTTTCAGAATTTCATTGTGTTAGGTGCTAATTTAAATTCCCCAAATCAAAAGTGAAGCTGTTAAACGTTCGCCCTTACGTTTCGCATCAAACTAGTGTAAAAGACCTAGTTAATTTGGATCCGAAAAATTTTCATAATTATGTTGTTTGATTTGAACCCATAATATGGTGTTTTAAGGCTGATTAAAAGGTGTATTAATTTGATAAAGTATTTATTTTTAATTTAGGCTCGATTTAAGGTTTTAAGGAGAAATCGCAAGTTTTGCCAGTGTGCTACAGTAGTGTGAAAAATAAGGTGTGGGTCCTAACTTGTTTTGAATGATTTAATAATATTTTATATGATCTAAATATGGATTAAGCTAGCTGACTGGGCTTAGTTAATTGACTAATTGAATGTGTTAAAGTGGCTAAATAAGGTACGTTACTTGCCTTGACAAAAATGACATGTTTGTAAAATTGTTTGGTTGACTGAATAGCTAATTGTTTGATTTTGGTATGAAAGGAATGTTGATATGGTGTGTCATTGATGGTATGTGTAGCATGTTTTATTTTGGAAATTGATATTGAATGACAGAGATCTTGATAAGATACCATGAAAAGTATTGAATGGAAAACTTTTATACATGCACTGAAATAATTTCCTAAAGTGTTAACGACTGATGATATGATTAAATGTCACCGTATTGATGGTGAAACTAAACGATTGATATGTGAATGTTATAATGATGGCATGTAATCTATGTTACTGAAAGAATACGTATGAAATGTGCATTTGATTGAAATATTGTATGACATATCGCATGTGCATGGGGTGGGATATTGTGATTGACGAAGGAGTTCCATGGAGTTCTGGCGGCATATTAAGTTCGCATTTATATGTAGTAAGTGCACTACTCCGGGAGTAATGAGGAGACCGACTATTATATCGCATATTGATTGGCAGTCTCAACTGCAATTACAGAAATGGTGGCTTGCCCACAAAATTGGTAGCTTGTCTGCGTATTGATTGGCAGTATAATTGTATTGTTTATAACTATGGTTTAACAACATCAAGCTCAACTCAAATTGTTCAGAGTTTGGAAGATGAGTTCTAGGGAATTCGTGGTGTGTAGTGGATGGATGGGTAGGAACCTTTTTGCATTGCATCATGCTCACGACATAATCGAATAACATTAATTTATGCTACGTATTATATTGTGTTGTATCGAATGGTGTTGAATTAATGATTGTTTCTTGTATGAATGGTTTTGTGATCATACTATTATAGACTCACACTGAGCTAGTTTAGCTCACCCCATAGTTTCAAACTTCTCAGGTAATGGTCGAGACTAGGATTGGACTCGACATACAGAGTATCACCTTGGACATCAGACTATTTTTAGACAAGTATTTTTATTAAGTTCTTTATTGGTTTTTGGATTTTAATTTTTTATGTCTTGTGTCTGCGGCTTGATTATTTTCAATTTGGGGATTTTGTGCATGCATGGGTCATTGAAACTTAATAACTAGAAATTGCATGATATATGGCTTAAGTAAAATTGTCATTGATCATCAATTTTCTTCCGCGTTATAGATTAACCATTTTTGAAAAACCAATCAATAAGGCAAATAGATTTTCAAAATGGCATGAATAATGGTTTTCCACTGCATTTTAATGATTCAGTTATTTTTAAAAACAAAATGTCAAATCAATTAGTCTTCTAAAACATGGCGACAAGAATAAAATGGACTCTAAGTAAAGATAGCCTAATTAATTGAATGCTTTAGTGTTATTTACTTTCAAGAGTGATGGTTTTTCCTAAAGTTAGACAAGTTAAAGTTTCTCATAAGATAACCCCAGTGTTTTATGTAACTTGGATCAACAATAATGATTTCTTAAAATTAGCTGTGTTAAGGATTTTTAAAGGTCAAATGGTCTGCTTAGCCATTTTCCTGGCTAATGTAGCCTTCTCAATCTGGCCATAACGTCTGGGTCGGGTTAGGGAGGTTACAGAGGTAGATCTATTTTATCCTTCTGCCATTGATCCTTCACCTTAATCTATTCTTGATGAAGGGCTTGAAATTGATGAAGAATTGAGTCTCCGGTTACATTGCGGATAAGTTGATGTGATTGCCCTATTGGGTCTATAATCACCTTCATCGTACAACATAATTCCGTTATCAGGTGAGGAAAATATATTCCAACTTTACCTCCTACAACACACATTTTCATTTCTCAATTGATCCAATACCCTAGGTAAATAAATTTGCACTATAAATGGAGAAAAGAAGCACAGCTCAAAACACGTTAACAATGTTAGTGTTGAATATAGGGCTAACATGTGCGCAAATGAATTGTATCCACATCTTAGAAATGGGAACATAATTTCTTATTTAAAAGAAAGAGGAAATTTAGTGCCCCCGTCACGTTTCAATATGCCAAGGTCCCTAGTTAAAAATTCTAAAATGACATCCATATCGATATTTGTAAAGCAATCGAGATCAATGGTTTGAATATCATCTCCTTGATAATAAGGGACGCTGTAATGTTAACAAATACATTCAGGGGAAATGTCCATCCACTTATGGCTTACATATACCCGATCATCTTTAGCAAATTTCAAATTAGCATAAAACTCTAAAAATGGGTAATATTGCAGGTGTAATCGGTAGAACCGTGAATTAATTCCACCAATGACGACAAAACAAGTCCTAAATTTTGTGACAATCCAAGGCGGCTAAGTCAAAACAACATTCATAAATGAACAATCAAATTTGGATTGATTAATAATATTTCTCTGCCTCTTCAAACACAAATTTGTCCTCATTATGTCCCGATAACTGGACAAGTTCAGATTGGGCATGAGATCGTTTCGGGGATCCTAGTGGCATTTTGAAATTTTCTTCTTTTAATAAGTAATAAATATAATGATAATTGATACTAGCCAACTAACCCACAATTAAACAACAATTGTAATTGATAAGGAGAACGAAATGAAAATAAATAAAAATTCAAAAATAATAAGAGAAAAGAGAATTAAACCGAAATGATTTACTGTTGTCAAAGGAGATTGAGGTGACATTTCTGCACTGATCCAAAGCATGGAAGAACTTTAACTTGTAAGATGAATAGAAAACAGAAGAGTTAGCAAAAGAAAACTTAAAAAGATTTGGAGAGAGATTTGATCTGTTGTAATTCGGTGTAGTAGATTAAACTAGTTTTCGCACTTAAGGAGCCTAAATACAAACATTTTGATTATATTTTAGTTAAGTTTCTTTAATTATACTTATATTTAATAAAATGTATGAAGAGAGTCTTTTGATAACCTTAAGGGCCGAGTGAGGACTAAGGGAGAGCTAACGTACTTCGTGAGTTTGCAGGAGACTGTTAGAAGGCATTTTAGGCCAATACTAGACATTATGTCGCAACACAGAGGGTTTGATGTTGCAACATAGAGAAAATAATGGAGAAATTATGAAACTACCTTCGATTTTGTGACACTAACTGAAGGTTTCATGACATAACCCTAAAGATATACTAAGGAGGAGCATACTAACTTCTATCTCACGACATAGGTCTTGGTGTGTCGCGACATTGACTCTGGGATGAAAATTAAACATGAAGCAGGGGTTTTTGGTCTGCACAATCAAACTTAATGCTCGGGAACATCAACTGACCTAGGGTTAAGGACGATAGCCAGTTGAAGGCTATAAATAGGCTCTTTTAGAACATGTTATAGAAACCATTCCATTTACCTAGATTTTTTCTTTAGATTCAGTTTCATTTTCTTTCTTTCTTAGGTTTTTTAGAGTTTAATTTATTTGTTTGTTGCTTTCCTTCAAGAGATCTGATTTGTAAAGACAATAAGTTTTTAAGCATTCGTGTTATTATTTATATAAATCAGGCTTTTCTTAAAATCTATACTCCAGTTCATTTAACATGTTTTATTCTTCCATCTATTCCATGTTGTTTATGAAAGCCATGAGGAACTAATCCTTCTATAGGGGATTAGTGAGTGGAGGCATGATCTATTAACTATTTTGTAAGGTTATTCAATGGATCAATTATTTGGGAAAGGAAAAGTTAAAACAAATCCTAGGCCTAAAAACCCCGGGAAGTTATCAATGTGGGAATTAACCCAAAATTGGTGTTGCCTATCCATGAACACCTTCACCACAAGCCAGTCTGGACTGTGATGTCAGAAGATAAGTAGTCCATACTGACTCGTTATGTTAGTGGAAGATCGAAAGATCCTGCTAGGTACGACTAGTTGGTTGACGAGGAACCCAAAACGACTGTTGATTGGGCTAGTCGAAGTAAGCTAAGAACCCATCATCAGATTTGATTCCTTCTACTTTTTCTTTCTCTTGAAATCTAGTTTTTTATGTTATTTTGTTTTTATTATTAGTATTATAAAAATCCTAAAAATATTTTATTTGTGTAGGCCATTGGTCCTCGGACTTTACTTTTCATATGTAGTGACATCATTATGCTAGCGGGCAAAAGTACTTATGAGCGAGAATGAGCAATTTATGAAGCCAACATGGAGCATAATCAGAGATTCAATGTATGCATAGTATGTCGAGCTTCAGTGAAAGCAGGTCCCTAAATGGAGCCAACGAAGGAAAGAAAAGATGGACGTTCTAGCATCAATCAAAAAGAAGGGAAAGACAACAATTCAAAGAGGAAGTAGTGGGAGCATGGAGGAGAAGCTTGATGGGATGATTTTGTGGATGCAAGAAACCACCTAGTGCTTTAAGAATTTGCAAAATTGAATGGGTTAAGGGCTATGAATTATCCACTGGATATGTTTAGCTCATCATTGACTCAACATGAGGGAGACGGGGAGGAAGACAATGTTGAGGATGAGGGTGCTAATCAAGAGTACCCTAGAATGGAGGATGAATATGAAGTGACATTTTAGCCACAATTTTCTACACCAAAAAGACCCGTCATACGAAGCCCAACTCATCATGCGCCTTCAACGGGTGGAAGCTCCCACTGAACATATGTCAAAAGGAAGGGAAGGCACCTATGGAGCAAAGGCATCCCATCCTCTAGATGATTCGGGGGAAGATTGAGTTTTATTCTTGTTATATTTAAAGGACTAATATTAATTTTTGGATGATTTTAATTTAGACTTTGTAAGAGTAGGATTAATAAATAGATTTTTAGTATGTTGTATTTTGTTTAAGTTTTCTATGTAGGAAACCCAACACGAAGGAGATAAAAAAAATTCGAGCTTTACATGATCAAAGGAGGAAGCAGTCACCAGTAGGAGTTAGAGTAATCATAATTAATTGGGTAACTTCTCTCCTTATCTATTTATGGGCTACACATTAAGGACTATGTTTCATTTAAACTATGGGGGGTAACATTGAAAATTTCCTTCAAATTTTTACATTTTCTTTGTTTTTTTTTTGTCTTTTGTGTGCTTGAGCTTGTAGAAATACAAGTGATTTGCTAAGAGCATGTACATAGGTTGCTTGTGGTTATGAATAAGTATGGCATAATGATAGGAGATTTTAAATGTTTCATTATTAAACTACAAAGTTCTATATGTTGCACTGTAAATAGGTATTAAACAATCATTTATACCAAGTGATATAGAAAATACAAGGAAATGAGCATGGTAGTATGAATGATAAATGGTTGAATTTATGTTTGTTTGGTTGATTAAATTTGTGCATGATGAGATATTTAGGGATGACCTAAGGCATTGTTTGGAACACATCCAAAGCCAAAAAGATGACCTATTTATGTTCACCTTTAGTACTGATTTTTGAGCCTATTGGCACTTCTTGATGAACCTCATTACAAACCCTAAGCTTGAAAAAATTAATTTGTATTTGCCCTTTTTCATTGGTTCTACACTAGATGACTATAAACGTCTGGTGGTTAAGCAGATACATCGTGGTGGAGTTTGTAAAAAATAGAGTGAAGTAGGAAAGATCAGTGTGATACGGGAATTATAGGTTAGCCTGAAAGTGTAAAACAAGAAGAAAAATCCAAAAAGAAAATCAATACAAGTAGAAAAAGTACTGAAAAGCCAAAGAGCATTCTTGAGTGAGAAAAATTTAAAAAGAAAAGTCACAAAGTCACAAAAATAGAAAAAACACGTTCATTAGAGCACAAAAAACTTGTAGGCTAGCCATAGTTACTATGTCATGCTATGATTTCCTATGTGGAGAGATAAGGAAGGTGAGAGAAGGAGAAATAAGGCAATACTATATTTTCTCTAAAGTCAATACTTGTATCATATTTGCTCAAGGGTCGTGTCTTTGTTTATGTTGCTTGAGGACAAGCAATGACTTAAGTGTGGGGGAGTTTGATCTGTTATAATTTGATGTAGCAGGTTAAACTAGTTTTCGCACTTAAGGAGCCTAAATAAAAGCATTTCCTTTATTTTTTAGTTAAGTTTCTTTAGTTTTACTTATATTTAATAAAATGTGCAAATTGAGTATTTTGCTATCCTTAAGGGCCGAGTGAGGTCTAAGGGAGTGCTAACATACTTCGTGAGAGTGTAGGATAACATAATGGAGAAAGTACGAAACTGCCTTCGATATCGTGAAACTAACTAAGGGTGTCGCGACATAACCCTGAAGACATCCTAAGGAGGAGCATACTGACTTCCATGTCGCGACACAGGTCCTCGTGTGTCATGACATTGACTCTGAGACAAAAATTAAACATGAAGTAGGGGCATTTTGGTTCGCACAATCGAACTTAAAGCTTGAGAACATTAGCAGACCTAGGGTTAAGGACGAAAGCCACCTGAAGGCTATAAATAGGGTCCTTTAGCACATGTTATAGACACTATTCCATTTATCTAGATTCTCTCTTTATATTTAGTTTCGTTTCTTTCTTTCTTAGGTTTTTCAGAGTTTAGTTTATTTGTTTGTTGTTTTCCTTCAAGAGATTTAATTTGTAAAGATGATTCACTTTTGGGGATTTGTGTTATTATCTATATAAGTCAAACTTTTTTTAAACTCTAAACTTCAATTTATTCAACATGTTTTATTCTTCTATATATTCTATATTGTTTATGAAAGCCATGAGAAACTAATCCTTTTATGGGGGATTAATGAGTGGAGGCTTGATTTATTAACTATTTTGTGGGGTTACTCAATTGGTCAACTATTTATGAAAGGAAGAGCGTGAAACAAACCCTAGGCCTAACAACCCTGGGAAGTCATCAAGGTGGGAATTAACCCATCTATGAACACGTTCACCCCCAACCAGTCCGGACTGTGATGTTAGAAGATAAGTAGTCCTTGTTGACTCATTATGTTAGTAGAAGATAGGAAGATCCTGCCAGGTTAGCGATTAGTTGGTTGACGAGGAATGCAAAACAATAGTTTATTGGGATTGCTGAAGGAAGCTAGTAACCCATCATCAGATTAGATTCCTTCTACTTTTTCTATCTTTTGAAATTTAATTTAATTTTATGTTATTTTGTTTTTATTATTAGTATTATAAAAATTCCATAGTCTCTTATTTATGTTTCCATACTATAACTTGATTAAAGTATTAATTAGATCTTTTAGTGTGTATGTTAAAATTGATCTAGCCTCCGTTTTCCTTGGGTACGATCCTCAGAGTATTCACCTACTTCGTTGTAACACTATATTACAACTTAACCCTTATACTTACAGATACCACCTTGTTGTTCTAGATTTTATTGCAGCATTCACACTCCAGACGTTAGTACATCCGAGTCGGTCAAGATTTGAGAGAGTTTGGAAGAAAAGACGAAGAGAGTAGGAGTGTTTTAGGGATTCAGGTTGCAGAATTTTTGATATAATAAAGTATAAGAGGATGTTTTTAGGCTTAAAAAGCCTAAAAAATGTGCAGATTGTGATATCCCTAACCCAACTTGGATTTTGTGATACCAAGGGTAGGATATCATGATACCCCTTATTTTTGGACCCTTCGCATTTCATTTTGTTTGAGATATCGTGATACCATGGGTTGAGTATCGTGATACTAGGTGTAAAACTAAAATTTTGAGTTTTGAAATTCTAGGGGAATCGTGATATCAGAGGTTTGATATTGCAATGCTAAAAAGATTTTTGTTCCCCTAATGGAACTATTCTAGAAACCAAGTATCCTCCCTTAGGTATCGTAGTTTCCCTGAAAAATCCATCTTTTACAAATTCATCAAATTTTCTTCCCAATCATCAAAATTCTCTCCTAAAAAGTCTAAAATGCAAATAACTACTAATTAAAATCCTACACTACATGCAAAAATACTTGGACTCGATGCTTAAAACATTTAATTATTTACAAATTTTTAGGTTCTATTGCCAAAAGTGGCAATTTAAAAATGCAACTTGGGGCGGTTGGTCACACTACTGATATGATGTTTCATGGGTGTCCTTGACACTTGGATACGCCTCTTATTCAATGTGTGACTGAGACCTCTCAAGACTCGTAATGTCCTCCTTATCCTCGTTCGCTTTCAGATTATCCTGCGTAGCACACGTACACCTGAAAAACTACACCATTCCATAAAAGTTGCAAATTGGTTAGCATGATATGGTCTTGTCTCAACTACCTGACAGTTATACCCTTGTGATGATAACACCTACTTAGGTTTAGGTTTGGGCTCAACACATTTGAAAATTTCAATCTCTCCCTCAGTGTCCACAGTTAACTCACCCATTCCTACATCTATAGTAGCTCTAGACGTGGACAAGAAAGGTCTCCCTAAGAGGATAGGAATTTCAAGGTCCTCCTTGAAACCTAGCATAATAAAGTTAACGGGAAAAATAAATTGCATAACCCTCACAAGCATGCCCTCTAGGACTTCTTGGGACGTACCAAGGATTGGTCAGAACTTGACAGTCATTTTCTTAAGCTCTCCAAAACTAACCTCCTGTAGATTGACAATGGCATGAGGTTAATGCTTGCCCCTAGGTCACATAGGGCTTTCCTGAAACTAACTCCACGTATCTCTATTGTGATGATAAAGCTACCGAGATCCTTTAGCTTGGGAGGAACTCTTCTAGACACTACCGCACTGTATTCCTCGTTAAGAGTGATTTACTCTCTTCTCCCTATTATCTTCTTACGAGACATAACATCCTTAAGGAATTTAGTGTATTTGGGCATTTTCTCGAGGAGCTCTAATAAAAGGGAGGTTTACATTCAAGGCCTTAAACATTTTATCTGGTTTGATTTGTGTGGGTTCACTCTTAGGTCCTTCTTTCTCTCCCACCCCATCTCCAACACTAGGAGTGTGATTGCTCTCATCCTTGTCACTAACATCTTTCTCCCTAGAATTTGATCGAATAGGTTCCTTAACCATAACCCTAATCTAAGCATGCTTGCCTTCTCATGTTCCTTCCCTTTCCTATTCATATTAGGTTCAGTTTACTGGGTATACTAGAGGCTAAGTTGTTTTGTAACAATTGCAATATTTGGTTTATTTGAGCACAAATTTGGCGCACATCGGTTTGTACTACATGCAAGCCTTCCTCTACCTTACTTACCCTAATCGAAAATGGAGGGTCGCTACTATAGGCTTGTTTTCCCTCTTGATCTTGGGGTTCCTTAAAAGGTAATGAAGATTGATATGGTGCATTGGGTTTTGGAGGTTTAAGGTTTTGGTTCCCTTGGTTTCCTCTCCACTCAATGATAGGATAGTCATGCCATCTTGGATTCTAAGTGTTGGAGTAGGGGTTATATCCTCTATTCCCCATGTAGTTGAACTCCATATGTTTTCCCTCATCTTCATGTCCTCTATTAAAATCGGTTAGATTTGGCTGGTTTTGGACTTACGTATTGGTTGAACTCATCTCTAATTGATTAAGCCTTCCGAGTACTTGTTGATACCTATCCTCGCTACCAATAATGTTCACTGTCGATTGTTTGGCCTGATATGTGGACTACTCAGCCGACCACATTCAAGAGTTCATCACCATGTCCTCAATAAGTTACAGGCTTCGGCATACGTCTTTGATATGAATGCTCCTGCAGATGCTTTGTTAAGAATAGAGCGTAAGTTTCCATTAAGCCTATTATAGAAAACTTGAATTTGTAGCCAATCTTGTAAACCATGATATGGACACTTACGTAGCATTATCTTAAAGCGCTCCCATACCTCGTATAATGACTCTCCTTCCAATTGTTGAAAATTAGTACTATCTATTCGAAGCTTCATTGTCTTACTCAGGGGAAAGTATTTTGCCAAAAATTTACTCGTTAGCTTGTCCCAAGTATTGAAGGACTCTATTGGATATGAATCTAACAACATAAAAGCATCATCAGTAAGACATAAAGGGAATAATCAAAGATGGATAGCATCATCGGATACCCCATTATACTTAAAGGAATTGCAAATGGTTAGAAACCAATTAAGGTGTTTGTTTGGATCCTTATTCATTGAACCTAGAAATTGAAGGTTTGATTCTGTCATCTAAATCATTGTTGGTTCAATTTCGAAGTTCTTAGCATTAATCATTAGGTGATTAATGCTACCTCAAACAACATCCAAGTTGGGCATTGCATAGTCGCGCAAAGTTCTTTGCTCCATGGGTAGGTGTGGTGATTGTTGAATCTCTACTTGTGGATTTTTTATAGGTTGCTGACTTTCTCCGGACATACTAATGTCCATAGTGTGAATACTGCAACTAAAAAATATGAAAATTACGCAGTGTTTGCAAGTATACGGGTTAGGTTGTAATATAGTTACAACAGAGTGGGTGAGTACTCCGAGAATCGTACCCAAGGGAGGCGATTCACTAGATTAATTTTAACTTAAACGCAAATAGATCTAATTAGTACTTTATATAAAAATATATTACAAGTAAACATAAATAAAGGATTTTTGGTTTTTATAAATAAAGAAATAAAATTAACAAAAACCAAATGAAAAAGGACTTCAAAAACTAATTTATAAACTTATTCAATTCTAGGCATGGGTGATTAAATTGCTTCAGTGGTCATAAATAATTCTTATTTCAGGTTTCTACTCAATTAAATTGTCATTACCCTAGCAGGATCTCTATATCTTCCACTAAACTAATGAGTCGACAAGAACTATATATCTCTCGACCGTACAGTCTAAACTATTTGGGGCTAAGGTGTTCACAAATTGGCCATACCAATTTTGGGTTAATTCCCACTTAAATGACTTCTTAGGGTTGTCAAGTCTAGGGTTTGAGTTCTTTCTCTCCTAAACAGCTGATCTGTTAAGAAAACCCTACATAATAATCAATTAATCACACCTCCACTCGTTAATCCCCCATAAGAAGATTAGTTCCTCATGGATCTCATGAACATAATAAACTTGAATATAAGAATACACATAAATAAAAAATCAAGAATAGAGTTTAGAGAATCCTATTTGTACTAGATGAAGAACAAAAAATCCACTATCATTTAATCACGTTTGCAAATCACGTTCTCTGAAGAACACAAAAGAATAGAACTAAAAATAAACCTAAAGCATAAAAAAAAGAAAAACTAAAAACCAAAATTACAAAGAAAACTTAAAGTATGAAAAGTTATCTTTAAGCAAGTATTTTAAAAGCCTATTTATAGAGTTAGGGTTGCAGCCATCCTCAACCTTAGGTTAGCTAACGTTCTCGTATTTAATTTCCATTGTTCAAACCAAAATACCCCTGGTTTGTAAGTGCTTTCTATACAAGACCGATGTCGTGACACCGTAGTCCCTGCGTCACAATATCAAAGGCAATATACATGATTTAGGGGTAGCTTAAAGGGTGTGTCACAACATCTTGGCTATGTCATGACACCCAAGGCAGTATAGTAATTTTACCATTTTACTTCATATGTTGTGACATTAAACTCCCCGTGTTGCAACACAGCTACCATTTTTGAGTTATTATGCCTTTGAATGGTCTCCTGCACACTTACTAAGTATGTTAGCTCACCTTTAGGCCTCATTCAGCCCCTAAGGTCAATATAAGACTCAAAATGAACTTTTTATTGAATTTAACTAAACTAAGAAAATGTAACTAAAACATACTAAATTGCTCGTGTTCAAGCTCCTGAAGTACGAAAATTAGTTTAATCTACTACACCGAATTACGACAAATCAAACGCCCCCACACTTAAGTCATTGCTTGTCTTTAAGAAAATAAAAATAAAAACAAAAAGTAAAAGGCATCCCTTGACCAAGTATATTACAAATATTGGTGTTGGAGTCCAATATAGGCATTTTCATGTTTACACATAATCTTGACATGATATATAAACAACTTACCACTTTCAATATCAAACACCTAAGTTTAGTATATTACAAAGTACACAGGCATTAAGGTTTTCAAATATATGCATCCATCAATAAATCATATAGATACTTTGATTATCCTAGCAGAATACAAATTGTTGTAAATGCAATCACTTAATATGATGTTACTTCATGAATAAGTCTACCTAGGTCACAGAGGGCTTTTCAGCTTGTAACGTTCTGAGGTTAGGACATGTATGGATTTCAAGAGCATGATGCATCAAAATAGTTTCATGCATGAAAATAGTTTGGTACATCTTATTGTTCCCTATTATTCCCCCTAGTAACCCTTACCCATTCACCACTTTATTTCTCCCTCTCTCACCTTCCTTATTTCTCCACACAGGAAGTCACAATATAATATAACAATTACGGCTAACTCACAAGGTTTTTGTGCATAAATGACTGAGTTTTTCTACTTTTGTGACTTTGTGACTTTTTTATCTTTTTTCATGCATCTCACTCACAATGCTTTGTTTTTTCACGTACTTTTTCTACTCGTTTTGACTATTCTTTCTTAGTTTTTCTTCTTTCCTATATCACATTGCACATACGTATGGCCAGAGCTCTATAGTTGTGCAATTCAGGACCAAGGAAAAGGGTAAATTCAAATTAACATTTTTGGCTTGGTTTTTGTATGAAGATTCATCAAGAGGTGTTTTCTAGCTCAATATAGGTACTAAGGATGAATAAACAGGGTTAGCCTCTTGGCTATGGGTGTATACCAATGCCTTAGGTCATCCCTAGGTATCTCAATATTCAAAAATTTAATCAATCAAACAATCACAAATTCAACTATTTATCATACATACTAGCATGCTCGTTTCCCTGTATTCTCTATATCATTTGGTATATTCAATTACTCAATACCTATTTACAGTGTAATATATAGAACTTAGTAGTCTAATAATAAAAAATTTAAAATCATTCACTATGATGCCAAATTTATAGCAAACACAATCAACCTATATACATATTCCTCGCCAAACACTTATATTTCTACAAGCTCAAGCACACATTTGACAATAAAAATTAAAAGAAAAGTACAAAAATTTGAAAAAAATTTCATATGTTAACCCCACACTTTAGGTAACACATTGTCCTCAATGTGTAGCCCAAAAAAGATAAGGAAAGAAGTACGCGATTAATCGTGGCATTGCTTCAAATCTACTGGTGGGTTATTCCTTTTGTTTTCATCGTTAGCTCAAAAATGTCGTGTTTCTATATATTACGGTAGATGATGATCCTTCAAATTTTGAGTATTGGTTATTGAAGACAAAGAGAGTTTTTGCGGAGTTATTGTGCACCTTTGAAGATTACTTGAGGTGTGAGATACCCTTACTAAAAGAAGAGGCATATCTATGGTGGGATACTTTGAGTATGATGATATCATATGATCGGGTTAATTGGGAGTTCTTTTAGAATGAATATAAGAAAAAGTATGTTAGTCGGTTGTTCATTAATCGGAAAAATAAAGAGTTTCTCGAGTTAAAACAAGGAAACTAGACTGTAGTTGAGTATGAACATGGATTTGTGCAATAAAGCAAGTATGCTCGTAATATCATGTCAAATGAGGAAGAAATGTGTATCAGATTTGATGATAGGTTGAATGATGAGATCCGTATGGCTGTAATAGTGTAATAGCCTATTTTTAGTCAAATTAGAATAGTGGTTTTGGGACTACAAATTCGAGGTCAAAATAATTATGTTATTATTATTTTAATGTCTACAGCATGGTAATATGTTTGTGTGAAATTTTCGTTAAGAAATTGTATTGTTTAAGTGTTTAATTCGATAAAAAGGACTAAATTGCGTAAAGTGCAAAAGTGTTGTTCTATTAGTTAAAAGTACTAAATGGCTATTAAACTAAATAGTGGAGGTCCTTATGTTATAATTAGACCATTTGAACAATAGGTGGACAATTATGGACATGCATTAAGTGATTTTTATGGTATATAACTAAGGTTAATTACGTAAATATGTTAATAATCATAAAATAAAAAACCAAAATAAAAGTTATCATCTTCTAATGTTCTTTCAACCGAAATTAAGAAAAGAAATTTTCCATTGAATCTATTAGGGTTCGGCAACTTCAAGCTTAAATTGGTGAGTGATTTTTGTTCCTTTTTTATTGATTTTTACGGTTTTGAGATCGTTATAGCTTAGTCTAGCTATCCCAGAGACTATTTTGAAAAATTGTTAAAGGTTTAGGGTTTTGCCATTGACGAATTTATGTGTGTTTTGATGTTTAATGGTAGAAAATGCATGGTTGTTGTTAGATAAACAACATTTGTTAAGTGATTTTCAGTAAAATGTCCAATTAGGGATTAATTTGTGAAATGTTGAAACTTAGTAGTTAAATTGTGAAATAAATGTAAAATATGGGCTACTAGGGACTTAATTGAAATTTGGCTAGCATGGGTTTTGGTTGAATTGCATAAATTTGTGATTTTAGGAATTAAGGACTAAATTGTAAAAAATTGAAATATTAGGGGTAAAACTATAAAGTGGTTTTAAAGTGTATTTTGGACTAAATTGAATAGATAGATTATTAAATAAGCTAAATTTGATATTATATAGATAAAGAAAAATGAAATATGGACTTAGATCGGGGGAAGAACAAGGTTTTGAATTAATTAACTCGTTTCTCCATTTTTGCATCCGAGGTAAGTTCGTATGTAATAAGCTTTGTTTTAATTGTATTTTAAATATCTTAATATTGCCTAAATTGTGAATTACGACCTTGCAGACACATTCGGCGAAGATTCAACATTGGCAATCCCGTTGAACCTTAGGAATAGAGTAGGATACAAATGACATGTCATTGGGGTTACATTGAGTTGGCTTCAGGCCATGATATTGGCACTTCGGGTGCAAGATTCATTGAGTTGGCTTTGGGCCATGATATTCGCACTTAGGGTGCAAGACTCTCGAGTATCCGACTTATATTCCAAATGGTTCAATGAGTATATCGAAGATATGAAATGGTGAGAATAGATACATAACAGTACAGGTATGTATAGAAACTATGAAATGGTGAGAATAGATACATAACAGTACAGGTATGCACAGAAACTATGTGTGCATCGAATTTATAGAAGTTATAATTTCATGGTTGTAGTTGTGATTGAATACAAGTTAACGTTTTGATTTTAATATTTTGTAGCTTATTATGTTTATATTATTTAATTTTGAATAAATGGTGAGTTTTCTTATTAATTCATACGAGCTTACTAAGCTTTATAACTTACATCATTTGTTTTTCTGTATTTTAGACTTCATCACACTATCCAACTATCACTTGGTACTTTTGAAATTAAGTTTTAGTCATATGACATGTATAGGGACTTTGGGTCATTTTGGTATATGTTAGTATAAATTTGGCCATTTGTGTTGGCTTGTAAAAGCTAAGTATTTTGTTTGTGTATAGCCATGTGAGTTGGCTTATTTTGGAAAATATGGTGATGTATATATATATGTGTGTACTAATGCGCTTTGGTGATGTGGTTTATACTTTTTTGAGACTTAGCATAAAAGGTAGCAAATTGCTTAGAGTATGACTTATTGTGGATTGGTACATTGTGTACCACATGAATGAATTAAGAGTTATGATAGATATGTGGTTTTAGGTAAATTAGTGCACAATTGAAAGTGATCAATTAAGTGTTTTGAAATTGTGAAACTTGTATGCTTTGAATTGGCAAAACATGATATTGTGAGCATGTTAATTGATGGTATTGAATTGGCATGTTTTGGTCTTGGTTGTGCTTAAATTGGATACCTATTTATGCTATGTTTTGATGCCATTTGTTTTGGTGTAGGTGTATACAAATTGGGTGGCAAAATGGCTTGGTAAATAGCCTATTTTTGTCCACACGGGTATAAACACGGGCGTGTGTCTCAGCCATGTGTGACACATGGTTAGGTTGCACGGCTGTGTGTCCCCTGGTGTCGAAATTAAAACCAAATCAGTATGCTCTAAAAGGCCTAGCACACGGGCATATGACTTGGCCATGTGGTATAAGTCAGTATACCCTATAGGTTTTGCACGACCTGGCACACGGACGTGTGTGGTCATTTTTAGGGCCACATGGGCATGCGTGTTGGCCGTGTGATCCAAGTCAGAGAGTTACAAGGGGTAGGACACAGGTTGGGACATGGCCATTTGCTTCTATTTGGAATGTCCACACGGCCGGGGCCGTGTGCCCCCTATATTTTGCAAAAATATTTTCAGTGTTTTAAAAATTTCATAAGTTATCGGTTTAGTCCTGAACCACCCCGAATGCATGTTTTGGGCCTCGTAAGCTCATATTAGGGATGATGTGATTGTTGTTTGTTGATTATTACATTATATTTGAATATCTATATGAAATGTATTGTTTAATTGTTTTAAAATGTTTGGTAACACTCCGTAACCCTATTCCGACGTTGAATATGGGCGAGGGGTGTTACAAATAGCATTAAAGTTATGGGAATTCGTAGGACTTTAGAGTGGGCTCAGAAATTTGAAGATATTTGTAAAAGAAAATGATAGTCAAATTCAAAGTTCAGAGATTATAAGAAAAGGTGGTTATTCAAGCCAGCTCAAACTTCTCATTCGAAGAAATTTAGAAGTGACACCAGTCGATCAGCTATTTTTTTAGAGTTCATTAATAGAGAGAAACCAAGACAAAGCAATTTTGAGTCAGTCAATTCTCCAGTGGCGAGTGTTGGAAATGTAAGAAATTTGGTAAGAATCATTTCGGTGTGTGATGAATGCAATAAAAGAAATTTTGGAGAGTGTTGATCAAAATCTGGAGCTTGTTTCCATTGTGGGTCTACTGACCATTTTCTTCGTAACTTTCTGAAGAAGCAAAATGATTTTGGAAATCAATCAAATAAGCTTGAGTAACTTCTCAGAGGGGTAGATGATCTAGAAATGTTAGAAATACTACTCTCAATTGAGGAAAGAACAGCGAGATGAACGAATGGTCTGAAGCGAGAACACTAGCCAAAACCTATGCAATCCGAGCTCGAGAGGAAGCTATTGCTCTAGATGTTATTGTGGGTACTTTCTCTCTCTTTGATATTAATGTATATGCATTGATTGAACTTGGATCAACTCATTCATATATATATGCACTTCATTAGTATACAAAAAGAAAATACTTGTTGAATTCACCAAATATACTGTCAAAATTACAAATCCCTTGGGTCAGTGTGTGCTAGTTAATTAGTTATGTAGATCATGTATACTGAAAATTAAAGGTTACGATTACCCTAGTAATTTGATGTTGTTACCCTTTGATGAGTATGATGTGATTTTGGGTATGGATTGGTTGACTTTGCATGATGCTATTGTGAATTGTAGAAGAAAACATATTGTGCTTAAATGTCAGGATTGTAAATGGGTTTGGATTGAGTACGATAGATTGGATGGTACATCTAATATAATTTCAGCTATGACGGCACAAAAATTTGTTAAAAAGGGCTGTGAAGCATATCTCGCATACATAGTTGATCCCAGGGTTTTGGACTTGAAATTAAAATTGTTTCTAGTTGTGTGTAAGTTCTCATATGTGTTTCTAGAGGAGTTACCAATGTTTCCTCTGACCCGAGAGGTTGAGTTTGCTATTGAATTGATGCCGAGAACATACCCGATATTGATAGCTCCGTATAGAATGACACCTATAGAATTGAAGGAATTGAAAGCACAATTGCAAGAGTTGACAGATAGGGGTTTTGCTTGACTCAATTTTTCTCCTTAGGATGCTCTAGTGTTATTTGTTAACAAAAAGGATGGGCCTATGCCATTATGTATTGACTATTGATAGCTCAACAAAGTCACGATCAAGTAAAAGTATCCATTGCCACGTATTGACGATCTGTTTGATCAGTTGAAAGGTTCGACAATGTTCTCAAATATTGATATTCATTCTTGTTATTATCAGTTACGAGTTAAAGACTCAAATGTGCTCAAGACTGCGTTTAGGAACAGGTACAGACATTATGAATTTCTTGTGATGCTGTTTGGTTTGACTAATGCACCAGCAATATTGATGGATTTGATTAATAGAATCTTCAAACCGTATTTAGATAGATTCGTGGTGGTATTCTGTAACACCCCTAACCCGTATCCATTGCTGAAATAGGGCTACAGAGTATTACCAATCGAAACATAACACATAGCTTACATTTATCAACCTCAAGCAATTATTCTCATACATCATCCAATACAATCACATTTTCTATTATGAGGGCCTACGAGGCCTTAAACATGCTTTAGAAATAGTTCAAGATTAAACCGATAACATACAAAAATTTTAGAAAACTTAGAAATTTTTCAATCATATAAGGGTTACACGCCTTTGTGAACAGGCCATTTGCCTCACATGGCTAGTAACACGCTTGTGTCTTAGGCTGTATGGAAACAAGACATACATATTGACTTGTATCACACGGCCGAGGACATGCCCGTGTGCCAGGTTGTGCAAAAATTGGAAGGTATACTGACTTGGGTCACACGGCCAACCACACACCTATTTGTCCAGCCCGTGTGCCCTCCGAAATGGCCAGCCACGCCCATGTGGTAGGCCGTGTGCCATTTAGGGGGTATACTGACTTATACCACATGGCCAACCACATACCCGTGTGTGAGACCGTGTGGAGCATGCTAACTTCAATTCAATTTCAACACTAGAGGACACACGGCCGTGTAGCATGACCGCGTGTCGTACACGACTGAGACACGTCCGTGTCTTTGCCCATATGGACAAAAATATGCCATTTTCAAAGCCAATTTTCCACCCATTTTGCACATACCTACACAAGCTCATATAGTATCATTTTAAGTCACAAATATGCAGCCAAAGCTTATCAACCAATCCACAAACATACAAATTCATATCAACCATTTCAATACTCAAATCTATAATTATTTACCTATTTAAATATCAAGCTATTTAACTTGCTTTTCTAAGCATAATTCACATGTATAATTCATTAAACAAAACTAATCCAAACATTTATACCAAGTCAATCTCATTCATTCATTATAGGTCTATTACTAAACTTTATAAGTATATCCATTTGCAGATTCATAAGCATCATCAAGTTCATCATTTTATGCCAACTCAAATGTCCAAAATACATATACATCAAACATACCAAAGTGACTCAAGCCTATACATGCCATATACCATATATACATAACTTCAAAGGTACCAAAATAGGTGATCGATGGTGCAATGAAGTCCCTGACGATTCCTGGATCCGAGCTAGCTTTGAAAATCTATAGAACATTGATAATTAAACAGAGTAAACTATGAAGCTTAGTAAGTTCATACGTGAACATTAAATAACCACAACATTTATTAGCAATTCAAAATAGATAATATCATTAACACTTAAAGTATCAATTAATGAGCTAACATCAGCTTAATTCATATCATCATTCATGAGCTCTCAACTTCATCTAACTCGATACTTGAATAATTTTCTGTACATACCTGTACCTCTCATCAATACTCTTCTCAAACCTCTCCGGTTTATAAGTGATTATGATACAAATTCATCAATATTTCGATGCCATAGTCAACTATGGTCTTACACGTACATTGCCAGGGCCCTGCCATGGTCTTTCATTCACATGCCATAACCCGGTTACAGTCTTATCAATCTATTGCCATAGCCTCACTATGGTCTTATTTAGCCACTTGACTTACTCAATTTGTAATTTTCATTTAATATCTCAACATTTGTTCAATAGAATAAATACTATCTCAATTTCATCTATCAAATAAATGTATACACATTTAAGTTCAATTATACGAACTTACCTCGTTTTCGGAATTGACTTTAGATGGACTATTTGACAACCTTGCTTTTCCCCTAATCTAAATTCGAATTCTTTCTTTCCTGATCTATATTCAAAATTAACTTATTTATTCATCTAATCGTTCAATTTAGTCCAAAATTACTCAGTTGGGCATATTTGCATATTAGCCCCTAAATTTTTACATTTTTACAATTTAGTCCTTATTTCACAAATACACAAAATTCACATAATTTCATTATACTCTAGCTTAGCCGAATCACCCATGGGTCCCTAGCAGCCCATAACTTTCATTTATTTCACATTTCAACCCTTTAATTTACACATTTTATAATATAATCCCTATTTGACATTTTTGTCAAAAATCACTTTACAAAACATTAAAATCTACCATCAAGCTTTCATATTTCATCTTTAAACATCAAATAACTCATAGATTCAACAATGGAAACTCTCAAAATCTTTAACAGTTTCGAAATTAAAGGTACGGGCTAGCTAGAACACGAAGCAACGATCACAAAAACATAAAAATCATAAAAAACTGAGCTCAAAACATACCTAATTGCTTGAATTTCTTTGGCCAAATGAAAAACCCTATTTCTCTTCTTGTTCTCCCTTAATTTCGGCAATAAGAAGAAAGATGAACAAATATTTTGACTTTGTTTTATTTTAAAAACATTTATTAACCTGATTACCTATTTAACCTTAATTAAAAGCCACCAAATTTCATGATATCAAACCCATTTATATCCATTAACATTACTAATGGTCTAATATCATCATAAGGACTTTTAATTTAATAAAGCTTAGCAATTAAGCACTTTAAACAAATAGAATGCAACTTTTTCATTTTATGCGATTAAGTCTTTTTTCTCAAATTGAACAATTAAACGATAAAATTTGCTCACGAAATTCAGACATATCAAATAACATGCTATAAATGCCAAAAATAATATTAAAATAATTTTCTGACATCAGATTTGTGGTCCCAAAATCACTGTTCTGATTTGACTCAAAAACAGGCTGTTATATATTCATCGATGATATTTTATTTATTCACAAGATGAGACAGAGTATGCTGAGCATTTGAGAATTTTTTTGCAAACTTTGCGTGAGAAAAATTTTTTCGCTAAGTTTAGCAAGTGTGAGTTTTAGCTTCGAAAAGTCAGATTTTTAGGACACGTTGTGTCGGCCGGTGGCAATAGAGTTGATCCAAGCAAAATTTCAGTTGTGGTAGATTAGAAGCCTCCAAGAAATGTGTTTGAGGTCAGAAGCTTTTTGGGTTTAATTGGATATTACAAAAGATTCGTCAAGGGATTTTCAATGATTACTACACTATTGACGAGACTGTTGTAAAAGGATGTTAAGATCGAGTGGTCTGGGAAATGTCAGGAAATCTTCAATCAGTTGAAAGCATTATTAACTCAGGCACTGGTGTTAGTTCAACCATAGTTGGGTAAAGAATTCGTGATTTATAGTGATGCATCGTTAAACGGTTTAATATGTGTTATGATGCAATACGACAAAGTGATAGCGCATGCTTCTAGGCAGTTGAAACCACACAAAAAGAATTATTTGACGCATGATCTATAGCTTGCAGCGATTGTGTTTGCTTTGAAGATTTGGCGACACTATTTGTACAGAGAAAAATGTCATATCTTCACGGATCATAAAAGTCTAAAACACTTAATTTCAAAGAAATATTTGAATTTGAGACAATGCAGATTGCTCGAGTTGTTGAAAGACTATGATTTGATCATTGATTATCATCCGGGAAAGGCTAATGTTGTTGTTGATGCTTTGAGTAGAAAATCTTTGTTTGCTTTGCAAGCTTTGAACACATGGTTGACGTTGATTAACGATGGTTCGATTTTAGCTGAGTTGAAATCTAGACCGATGTTTTTGTAACAAATTTACGAAACTAAAAAATGTGATGATGTATTGAAAGCCAAATGGAAACAGATTGAAACAACACCTAATTCATACTTTCATGTTGATACAGATGATAGTTTTTATTTCAAAGGTAGAATTAGTGGTCTTAGGAATTCTGATCTCGTTCAGAAGATTTTATAGGAAGCCCACAATAGTAGCTTATCTATTCTTCCTAGTAGCAATAAAATGTACGGTGATTTGAAACAAATGTACTAGTGGCCAGGTATGAAATGAGAGATTTCTGAGTCTGTATCGAGATGTTTAGTTTGTCAGCAAGTTAAAGCCGAACATCTAGTACCTTTTGGTTTGTTACAACCAGTGATGATTCTAGAGTGAAAGTGGGAACATGTCATGATGGATTTTGTATCGAGACTACCTCTTTCACCAAGGAAGAAAGATGTTGTTTGGGTCATTATATACCGATTGACAAAGTCTACACTTTTCATTCCAGTGCGTACAGATTATTCACTTGAGTGATTGGCAGAGTTTTATGTTGTTGAGATTGTCAGATTGCACGGGGTGCCAGTTTCTATTATTTTTTATCGATATCAACTATTTACATCTCGATTCTGCAGCAAGTTACATGAGGCCCTAGGTACTTGTTTGTATTTTAGTTCCACATTTCATCCTTAGACTGATGGTCAATCTTAGCAAGTAATTTAGAGACTCAAGGATATGCTTTGATGTTGTGCTTTGGAGTTTAAAGGTAACTGGAAAAGATTCCTACCATTGGTTGAATTTGCATAAAACAATAGTTATCAATCGAGTATAAAAATGGCACTGTACGAAGCTCTCTACGGTCATAAATGTCAAACTCCATTGTATTGGACTGAGCTCAGAGAGAAAAGCTTCACGGTGTTGATTTGGTATAAAAAACCAAAGAAAAGAATAAAGTGATACGAGACAGTTTGAAAGTAGCTTCAGATCGACAGAAATCTTACGTAGATTTGGAAAGAAAAGAAATTGAATTTCAAGTCGACGACAAACTATTTTTAAAAGTATCGCCCTGGAAGAAAGTTCTTCGATTTGGTCTCAAAGGAAAGCTTAGTCCGTGGTTTATTAGGCTGTATGAGATCATTGAGAGGATTGGGCCGGTAGCTTATAGATTAGCTTTACCGTCAGAATTAGAAAAGATTCACAATGTATTCCATGTATCTATGTTGTGATGGTATCGATCAGATCCTTCACACGTGATTTCACCTGTTGATGTTGAAATTCAGCCAGAAATGACGTACGCTAAAGAATCGATCAGAATTTTAGCTCTAGAGGTTAAAGAATTGAGAAATAAAAGCATAGCTCTAGTGAAAGTTCTTTAGCAGTGTCATAGTATAAAAGAAGCAACCTGAGAACCAGAAGAAGCTATGAAAGTACAATATCTGAACTCTTTTCTAGTAAGATTTTTAGGGGATGAAAATTCCTTTAGGGGAGAGCTGTAGCGACCCATTTTCAGTGAAATCGGAACAGTGATTTTGGGACCACAAGTCCGATGTAAAAATTTATTTTTTATTATTTTAATGTCTATAGTATATTAGTAAGGTCGTATAAAAATTTCGTTATGAAATTTTGATGTTTGCATGCTGAATTAAGTAAAAAGGACAAAATCGTAAAAGGTGAAAAAGTGGAGTTCTAGTAGTTAAAGGTATCTATTAGCTATGAAATTTTAAAATGAAAGGACTTAAATGGTAATTAGACAATTAATGAGGTTAGTGGATGTATATGGCTAGGCATTAATGAAATTTTGGTGTTAAATAAAGGTTAAATAAGTAAATTGGTAAATAAAGTTAAAATTAAGTAAAACAAATTCTATTTTCTATTCATTCATCTTCTCCATCGAATTTGCAAAGGATAATATTGCCATTTAGGGTTCTTGAGTTTTTGACAAGCTTTGGTGGTGCATGTAATTGATTTTCAAGCCCGTTTTTAATGATTTCTATGTTTTTGAAGTCATTGTAGCTTAATTAGTTAGCCCAGGGACTAATTTGCAAAAATATTAAAGGATTAGGGTTTTATCATGAATTTTCTTGCATGATTTTTGAAGTTTAATAAAAGATTATTAGTCCTTGTTGTTAAATAAACAACTTTTCTACAGTGATTTTTCATAAAATTATCATTTAGGGGTTATTTGTAGTAGTAAAATATCATGGTGAAATTATGAATTAATGATTTTTATGGTTGATATAAGTCCCTAGGTAATTCGGCTAGCATGGTAGTGGATGAAATTGCATAAATTTCAATTTAGGAGTTTATGGACTAAACTGTAAAAAGGTTAAAATGTTAGGGGCAAAACTATAATTATGCATAAATGTGAATTATAGATTGAATTGAATATTGAGATTAATTGAAATACTTAATTTATTTTGTGACTAAGAAAATTTTGATGACTAAGAAAATAGGGGTTAGTAGAATCGAGTTTGTGAACCAAGAGAGAGTGGTCATGTCTTAATTTTTGAGACTATTTGTGCATTTTTAGGAAAGAATGAGTTACTAGTCCGTTGGTTAAGTGTTAATGAAACTATCATTGAAACCCAAGTTCAAATCCCTTCTCTTGCGCCATTTTTATTATATTACAAATTTTGCATCAAACCCTAATATATGACATGCCTTATTTTTAAAATTGAAATATTGTAAGGTTATTTAGGAATGAGAAAATAGCCTAGAGATTAAAAAAATGAGAAAGCATGGAAATTAGATTAAGTTTCCAAGTTTGATTCCCTTCCCTTTCAAAATAGGTCAATTTTTGCTAAAATTTCTCATTCTTCTTATTTTGTGCCTTCCAAACCTTGAACCTTAAGTATAAATAAAAATTTTTATTTTATTTTTTAGCCTTTAGGTCAATTTTTCCCTACCCTAGCTACTTACCCTCTTTCTCTCCTCTTTTCTTTTGAATTTTCTGTTTTTTCTTCCCTTATATGTCGCCGCCCAAGCTACCAAGATTCATGATCAATTTCTTTTCTTTTTGCAACAGGTTCTTGCACCATTTTTATCCCTTGTTGATTCCATTTTTCTTTATTTTTCCATCCATAAATTGAAAATCTTTGACCTTTAAGAATGATCTCCATTGCTACCCAAGAAGCTCCATTGCTGCCCAAGAAGCTCCATTGCCGCCCCTTTCATGTAGCTAGTGTAAGTGCTTATTTTCTTTATTTTTCTTGATGAATCTTTCTAGGAAATACCTAAATTTCAAGATATTGAATTGGGGTAATTTTTAATTATTTTATGCATATTTTTCCTGCCTTTAAAAGTGATTTCAATTGGCTCTTTAAATCAGCCTCGATTTGCCATCGTTGATGGTGGTATTCCGCACCTAAAGGCACCAAAGGGGGATGCTGTTTATTTAAAAATTTCCACCTATTTCAGAAATATATTGGTTTCTTGAACCCTTCCTAATCAGCCTTAATCATGTATTATTTAGGATAAATTGAATCTTGATCATTCGACGACTCAGATTTGACAATTCGAGAAGCATAAGTGTGGTTAATTATAGGCTAGTGCATAGTTCGACTTAATTGTTGGGGGAATTGGTAATTGATTGGATTAAAGAATTTTATGATTATCTAGCTATTTATTTTTCAGTATTTCATTATGTTAGGTGCTAATTTAAATTCCCCAAATCGAAAGTGAAGCTGTTAGACGTTCGCCCTTACGTTTCGCATCAAACTAGTGTAAAAGACCTAGTTAATTTGGATCCGAAAAATTTTCATAATTATGTTGTTTGATTTGAACCCATAATATGGTGTTTTAAGGCTGATTAAAAGGTATTTATTTTTAATTTAGGCTCGATTTAAGGTTTTAAGGAGAAGTCGCAGGTTTTGCCAGTGTGCTACAGTAGTGTGAAAAATAAGGTGTGGGTCCGAACTTATTTTGAATGATTTAATAATATTTTATATGATCTAAATGTGGATTAAGCTAGCTGATTGGGCTTAGTTAATTGACTAATTGAATGTGTTAAAGTGGCTAAATAAGGTACGCTACTTGCCTTGACAAAAATGACATGTTTGTAAAATTGTTTGGTTGACTGAATAGCTAATTGTTTGATTTTGGTATGAAAGGAATGTTGATATGGTGTGTCATTGATGGTATGTGTAGCATGTTTTATTTTGGAAATTGATATTGAATGACAGAGATCTTGATAAGATACCATGAAAAGTATTGAATGGAAAACTTTTATACATGCACTGAAATAATTTCCTAAAGTGTTAACGACTGATGATATGATTAAATGTCACCGTATTGATGGTGAAACTAAACGATTGATATGTGAATGTTATAATGATGGCATGTAATCTATGTTACTGAAAGAATATGTATGAAATGTGCATTTGATTGAAATATTGTATGACATATCGCATGTGCATGGGGTGGGATATTGTGATTGACGAAGGAGTTCCATGGAGTTCTGGCGGCATATTAAGTTCGTATTTATATGTAGTAAGTGCACTACTCCGGGAGTAATGAGGAGACCGACTATTATATCGCATATTGATTGGCAGTCTCAACTGCAATTACAGAAATGGTGGCTTGCCCACAAAATTGGTAGCTTGTCTGCGTATTGATTGGAAGTATAATTGTATTGTTTATAACTATGGTTTAACAACATCAAGCTCAACTCAAATTGTTCAGAGTTTGGAAGATGAGTTCTAGGGAATTCGTGGTGTGTAGCGGATGGATGGGTAGGAACCTTTTTGCATTGCATCATACTCACGACATAATCGAATAACATTAATTTATGCTACGTATTATATTGTGTTGTATCGAATGGTATTGAATTAATGATTGTTTCTTGTATGAATGGTTATGTGATCATACTATTATAGACTCACACTGAGCTAGTTTAGCTCACCCCATAGTTTCAAACTTCTCAGGTAATGGTCGAGACTAGGATTGGACTCGACATACAGAGTATCACCTTGGACATCAGACTATTTTTAGACAAGTATTTTTATTAAGTTCTTTATTGGTTTTTGGATTTTAATTTTTTATGTCTTGTGTCTGCGGCTTGATTATTTTCAATTTGGGGATTTTGTGCATGCATGGGTCATTGAAACTTAATAACTAGAAATTGCATGATATATGGCTTAAGTAAAACTGTCATTGATCATCAATTTTCTTCCGCGTTATAGATTAACCATTTTTGAAAAACCAATCAATAAGGCAAATAGATTTTCAAAATGGCATGAATAATGGTTTTCCACTGCATTTTAATGATTCAGTTATTTTAAAAACAAAATGTCAAATCAATTAGTCTTCTAAAACATGGCGACAAGAATAAAATGGACTCTAAGTAAAGATAGCCTAATTAATTGAATGCTTTAGTGTTATTTACTTTCAAGAGTGATGGTTTTTCCTAAAGTTAGACAAGTTAAAGTTTCTCATAAGATAACCCCAGTGTTTTATGTAACTTGGATCAACAATAATGATTTTCTTAAAATTAGCTATGTTAAGGATTTTTAAAGGTCAAATGGTCTGCTTAGCCATTTTCCTGGCTAATGTAGCCTTCTCAATCTGGCCATAACGTCTGGGTCGGGTTAGGGAGGTTACAGAGGTAGATCTATTTCATCCTTCTGCCATTGATCCTACACCTTAATCTATTCTTGATGAAGGGCTTGAAATTGATGAAGAATTGAATCACCGGTTACATTGCGGATAAGTTGATGTGATTGCTCTATTGGGTTTATAATCACCTTCATCGTACAACATAAATCCGTAATCAGGTGAGAAAAATATATTCCAACTTTACCTCCTACAACACACGTTTTCATTTCTCAATTGATCCAATACCCTAGGTAAATACATTTGCACTATAAATGGAGAAAAGAAGCACAGCTCAAAACACGTTAACAATGTTAGTGTTGAATATAGGGCTAACATGTGCGCAAATAAATTGCATCCACATCTTAGAAATGGGGAACATAATTTCTTATTTAAAAGAAAGAGGAAATTTAGTGCCCCCGTCACGTTTCAATATGCCAAGGTCCCTAGTTAAAAATTCTAAAATGACATCCATATCGATATTTGTAAAGCAATCGAGATCAATGGTGTGACACCCCTAATTTGACCCTAGTCGGGAAGTGGTTTCGGGACCACAAAATCGAGTCACAAGAATAATTAAATGTTATATTTTATGCCTATTATAAGTGAAAGTGTGTGTGTGAAAATTTCATGTTTTGATTTTTGTCTTTTAAATGTGAAATTAATTAGAAAGGACTTATGTGTGAAACTTTGGAAATGTGATAGGTTAAATGGTAGTGGGCAAATAATGCATAGTGAAAAAAATGAAGACTTGCATGTCAAATTCCCCATTTTAGAGGAAGTGGCCGGCCATGATGGTATGGGATGAAAAAATATATGCATTTTGTATTAATATTATAATGACTACATGGTTTTATAATAGGAAATAAGTATTAGAAAAAAAGAAGGCCATACATCCTTGCCTTGTTCATGTGAATGTTTGAGAAAGAATGGAGAAAAATGCTTTGAGGATTTCGGCAATGGAGCAAGCTCAAAATCTAAGGTAGAACAAAAGGGCTCTTTGATATTTGGCTTTGGTGATTCTAATTGGAGGTATGTTTAATTTTATTTCGTGATAATTTATGTGAAATTGAGTTAATTGCTAAGCTCCTTTCATAGCCCATGACTCAATTTTGTTATCGGTTTGAAGTGATGCATTCGGCTATGGGTTGTAGAGTGTCTTGGTGGGTGTTTTGATGTTTTGTTATGAGGCATTTTAGATTTGGCCTTAGTGAAAATGAGTGAGGAAATTTGAGTTGAGGATAGAAGATAGTAAACGAATGTTCAATGGATAATTTGATACCAAAATTCATATATTTATGAGCTTGTTTTTAAAAAGTATGTTACATGTGAGTGATTAGTTCATGAAGGGATTTTCGGTTATGTTGTTTTGTATGAGTAATGGATTGTTGAGTTCATGCTATTATGAATAAAGTTGATTAAGAGAGACTTGAGATAATTAAATATGCATGTTGGTGGTGAGATGAGCATTCGGTTTTTATCATGGAAGCATAGGAAGCTTGTTAAAGTTGAATTTTAGAAAAGTTAAATGTGTGTGTGCTTGTGCTAGTGCCGAATGTGCCTAGGGTGATTTAGCATTGAGTTTGGTGTTATATGAATTGAGTTTTATGGTTTTGGATTTTAAGTGTTGTTAAATACTTTGAATAATATATATAAGTGGCTTTGATATGTGAAACTCGGCCAAGTGGTTATAAGCATGATTTTAGAAATTCAATGATATTCGGCCGATTTGAATAATTCATGGCACCCCAAGCAAATTAGTTTTAGATGTTAATAAATATTGAAATTATTTAAAAGCATATTACCGAATGTGATTTTAGTTAATGATTCGGTTATGAGTGCTGATTTGTTTTATAATTAGCCAAATGTGTATATGTATACTATGAGGTGGTTTAGCTTAAAGAAAATTAAGGTGCTCGGAAGGTGATTGTCGTGGATAGTTTAAGTAATGAAATTTAATTTCTGTTATGTAAAGTGATGACATTGCTGTTTGCAAATTTGAAGTTAAAAATTGTTGATTGAGCATCAAGAGCTTATGGAAACAAAGTCGGATTGTGGAAAAAGGGAAATTGGTCGAATAGTCGGAATTGACGTACATTAGCGGTCGAGGTAAGTTTTAAGTATTAAAGCCTATAATGTGATTGAGTATGATATGTTAAGCACATATTAAAAGAATCATAACTCTATTGTAAATTTTTATGCATATAGCCTAATGGCTATTATGAAGTATAGGTAAGTTATTGATATGATATGTTGCCAAATGGATATGATATTACGAAGTGCTAAAAGGATATGTCAGAAGAGTAAAATTGTGATAAACCTGCTTAAGACAGCAGCAGTAACATGAATTTAGAAAATCACCATAAATTGTTGGAGTTGAATTAGAGGCTGAATAAATTATGAAATTAAATCTTAATGAGTCTAGTTTCTTATAAAAGAAACCGTGTAAGAAAATTTATTTCCGATAATGAGATATTTAAAGTTGCGTGAGACAGTGCAGAATGACACTGTAATCCTCTGTTCTGTTTTTAGAAAATCATTATAAATTGTAAAAAATGGTTATAAGATAAAATTTATATGCTTAGACTCCTTAATGAGTCTAGTTTCAAATGAAATCAAATACAACACATTTTGAATTCTGTAAAATGAGAAATCTGATTCGTAGTGAAGAGTGGTCAAATTAGTCAAACAGTGAAACAGGGGAAACTTTAAGAAAAATATGGTATTGATTGGCCAAACTTAAAATTCTGAAAATTTTATGCATGGGAGATATACGAGTCTATACTCAGGGAAAATTAACGGCAAGTGATTTGGAGTTTTGTAGCTCCAGTTATAAATAATTTAGTGACTACTGCTCAGGAAAACAGCTCGTAGTGAATATGTGATTTTGTTGTAAACATGGATAAAACTTGTTTTAGTTACTCATAAGCTATTGATTAAACCCATACGTGAATTCTAAATCGTGATATTGTAAAACGATACATGAGTGTTAGATGGATCTTTGATATTAAAATTTGTGAAATTGTAAGTTTATGAGTATTCGAATATGAAATGATAGTATGGCATGAAATTGAATTATTCATTGGGAAATGATTAATGTAGATTCGGCCAAGACAATGTGTATACATGATAGTATATGTGATATGTGAAGTATATTGGATAATTGTGATGTGAATGTATATATATGTGATAAGGCCTAATGGCCGATGTGATGAATGGGAAAATGTATATATATATGTGATAAGGCCTAATGGCCGATGTGATGAATGTGAAAGTGTATATACATGTGATAAGGCCTAATGGCCGATGTGATGAATGTGAAAGTGTATATATATATGTGATAAGGTCTAATGGCCGATGTGATGAATGTGAAAGTGTATATATGTGATAAGGCCTAATAGCCGATGTGATGAATGTGAAAATGTATATATGTGATGAGGCCTAATGGCCGATGTGATGAATGTTAAAGTGTATATATGTGACAGAGCCGAGTGGCCAACGTGATGGATGTGAAAGTGTATAAATGTGATAAGTCCCGAAGGGCAATTGTGTCAGTACTATATCCGGGTTAAAACCCCGCAGGCTTTATGCGAGAGTATTATCCTGATTAATGTCCGTAGGCTTCGTGCTCGTACTATATCCGAGCTTTAAAGACCCGACGGCTAAATGCTAGGATTCAAGTAAGACTTTGATATGAGTATCTGCATTAAGTTACCATCAAATAAGTATTATGTATTCAAGATGTTCAGGTACGTATTACTTACTCATCGGTGGAGTGATTTCGAGGTGAATTATCAGTATCAAAGAGGTAGGTAAATGTGATTAATATTATAACTCCAAATGTGAGAATGTGCTTTGGAAATATTTGACCATCTAGGTCATTATTATTCGAAAGTATATATGTGGCAGTCAAGTGTTGCGTTTAATGATATTATAGATCGAGATGAAGCTCTAGATTAACTTCATCGAACTGTTGAAATGAATGACCAATAATAGTGATTGAGAACACTTTGTCTTGCTTAAAACTTACTAAGCATTAAATGCTTACTCCGTTCTTTGAATCTCTGTTTTATAGATTTTGGTTCGTCAGCTATCGGACTCGGGATTATTGAAGTCGAAGTCGCCCACACTATCAAAGCCCTTTTGGTACACTTTTGGTTGAACTCTGAAAATGGCATGTATAGGACTACCCTTTTGTAGTGGGTCATGGACCCTTTGGATTTGTATAATTTTGGATAGCCATGCGAAAATGGCTTATATATGTTTGAGCATAATGTTATAATCATTTGGTATGGATATGGTTATTGAGAGGTGTGGATATGCTTAACAAGGATTGGCCATGGGAATGGTTAATCACTATCATAATTTGTGCTATTTATGCTAAAAGGGCTAGTTGAATCACGGAAACTATGAAATAGGTAAAGTCTACCTTAAAGGCAGATGCTGACAGCAGCAGTGATGTAGATTTGGAAAATCACTAAAAATAGTAGGAATAGAATTAAATAGTGAATAAATTATTTAAATGAACCTTGATGAATCCACTTTCATATGGAAGAAATGAAACGGTCATTTGAGTGGTATGTTAAGAGATAATTAGGTTTTCGTGAGACAGGGCCAGAACGGTTTCTGGATTCCCTGTTCCGACTTTGGAAATTCATTATAAATTAACCAGAGATAATTAGCAGTCATACCATATATGTATAGATTCCTCTTTGAGTATAGTTTCTATAGAAACAAACGGAATCAGCATTGAAGCCCTGTACAGGGAGATATCCAAATGGTAATGCATGAAGGTCAGTGTAGTCGGACCCTGTAACAGGGGAGACTTTAAATAATAAACTGTACTAATTGGCCCAACCAAAAATTCTAGAAAAAATATGTAGATGGACATATGAGTCTAGTTTCAGGGAAATATTACGAAACTGATTTTCGAGTTTTAGAACTCAAGATATGATTTTAAGGTGACAGTGACACAGTTAGCCAACTGCCTGGAAATCTTTAAATTGGACTGCAAAGAAGTGATTTAAGTCTGCAAACCCCTCGTGTCCGACTCCGGTGACGGACTCGGGTACGGGGTGTTACAATTTTATTGGTATCAGAGCTACGGTTTAGTCGATTCTAGGACTAGCGTAATACGTTTGGGTCTAGCTATACATGCCATTATGTGAATATTTGATAGTGTGGTGATTTCTGACAATTGAAAATGTGTTTATTTATTGTAATGAATTCCGATCCCGATCGAGCTGTAGCAAGCTTCTGACTATGAGAATTTGTGATATAACTTCATTTAGATATGCCTAAATTATTAAGTTGATCAGGTACGTATCATGTACTCATATTTGAATTTCGATTTGGATTGGATTATAAGGGTATAAGTGATGCAATTTTGAAGGAGTGTTATGACTATAAATGTGATTTTGTATGTGGCTATGGAACTGGAAGTTGAATGGTCGATAAGCATGTTGTGTTTGTATTCAAGTAATGTAAATGATATACTAATGTGTATCGCTATATGTGTATATGTATGTAGAGACGAAATTGTCGAATGTAAAAAGGCAGTGAAGCGTATAGAGTGGTTGGTTTTCAGCACTAAGTGTGCGGGCAATAAGTGTTCACGGTTGTGAGATTGGCACTAAGTGTGCGGGTAATAAGTGTTCACGGTTGTGAGATTGGCACTAAGTGTGCGGGCTTGAAATGCATGGCACTAAGTGTGCGAGTTTAAAGTACATGGCACTAAGTGTGCGTGGTTGATTATTAAGCACTATGTGTGCGAACCCACTATATATATATATTTTCTATCAATTATTTATATTAAGGGTGCGACCTTACCAAGTCGATTTCGGACAGCGGAAAGGGGTAAGTTCTTGAGTAATAGAGCTTAAATTATGATTTGATTAGATCATGTTTTAAGCAAATCAAAATCATGCTCTTTGTGTGTGGCTATTGAGCCGAAATTGCAAGAATGATAAGTGTCTTGTGTTTGAGTTTTGCTAATGAAAATGAAATACGAATGTGTCATGATTTATTGTTAAATGTGCATGGTTATTCGAATGATGTCCGGGCTAAGTCCCGAAGGCTTTGTGCTAAGTGACCATATCTGGACTAAGATCCGAAGGCATTGGTGCGAGTTACTAAATCCGGGCTAAGTCCCAAAGAGCATTCATGCTAGTGATGTATCCGGGCTAAGTCCCGAAGAGCATTCATGCTAGTGATGTATCCAGGCTAAGTCCCGAAGAGCATTCATGCTAGCGATGTATCCGGGCTAAGTCCCGAAGAGCATTCATGCTAGTGATATATCCGTGCTAAATCCCGAAGAGCAATCATGCTGGTGACGTGTATTCGGGCCTTCATGCCTAGTAGGCTTCGTGCCGGTAATTTGAGCAAAGTTTAAGTATTCATTACTATACGAATTCAAATTTAAATGAGATGATATGTTTAAAAGTGTACATACATGATGTTTATAGACTTGGTTAAGTCATTTCAATGTGTAATAACGAATGAATAAGAGCACTATGTGTGTGAATGATTAGAGGCACTGTGTGTGTGCGAATTCCTTTAACCGAGCTCTATGAGTGCGAGATCGGTCAGTGGGCACTAAGTGTGTGAAGTGGAATTCATGTAAGACCTCGTTTGGGACGAAGGCATTGATTTGAGATAGTGTGTAAGACCATGTCTGGGACATGGCATCGGCTCGATATGTGAGCATATGTAAGACCATATCTAGGATATGGCATTGTAAGAGCTATATGTGCTTAATGAGTATCCGTAATGATTTCGAGTGATTCAACGGGTATCGTTAACAGTGATTAAATGTGCTAAATGAACTCAATGTTCAGGTATGTGGAAGTTGATTTTCTGTTGGAAATAGGTTAAGTTGAATAGTGAGATATGATGGAGTGATAAAGGATATTTATTGGGATGTTTGAGTATATGTGTACTTTCGGTCAGGTTACAGCTTATACGTGAATGAAAATGTGGGTTACAAATATGTGGGTTGATGATGTGAATTATACATATTAATATGTGCTTAATATGTGTTTGAAATGCATTTGTGAATTAAATTAAGTGATTATTACTTATGAAATCAAGAAAATGAGATATATGTGCGTACTTGTAGAAATGTTTATGTATTTGTTTTAATATAAGAAAATGATTTTATAGATCGATGCGAAATCAATAATGAATTACAATTGCCATCGATGAGCTAATGTTTATATGAATATAATTCAATAAGAGGACGTTATCCTAAACTATGCATCGGTAGAAATTTTCGGGGACGAAAATCCCTAAAGGGGGAAGAGTTGTGACACCCCTAATTTGACCCTAGTCGGGAAGTGGTTTCGGGACCACAAAATCGAGTCACAAGAATAATTAAATGTTATATTTTATGCCTATTATAAGTGAAAGTGTGTGTGTGAAAATTTCATGTTTTTATTTTTGTCTTTTAAATGTGAAATTAATTAGAAAGGACTTATGTGTGAAACTTTGGAAATGTGATAGGTTAAATGGTAGTGGGCAAATAATGCATAGTGGAAAAAATGTAGACTTGCATGTCAAATTCCCCACTTTAGAGGAAGTGGCCGGCCATGATGGTATGGGATGAAAAAATATATGCATTTTGTATTAATATTATAATGACTACATGGTTTTATAATAGGAAATAAGTATTAGAAAAAAAAGAAGGCCATACATCCTTGCCTTGTTCATGTGAATGTTTGAGAAAGAATGGAGAAAAATGCTTTGAGGATTTCGGCAATGGAGCAAGCTCAAATCTAAGGTAGAACAAAAGGGCTCTTTGATATTTGGCTTTGGTGATTCTAATTGGAGGTATGTTTAATTTTATTTCTTGATAATTTATGTGAAATTGAGTTAATTGCTAAGCTCCTTTCATAGCCCATGACTCAATTTTTGTTATTGGTTTGAAGTGATGCATTCGGCTATGGGTTGTAGAGTGTCTTGGTGGGTGTTTTGATGTTTTTGTTATGAGGCATTTTAGATTTGGCCTTAGTGAAAATGAGTGAGGAAATTTGAGTTGAGGATAGAAGATAGTAAACGAATGTTCAATGGATAATTTGATACCAAAATTCATATGTTTATGAGCTTGTTTTTGAAAAGTATGTTACATGTGAGTGATTAGTTCATGAAGGGATTTTCGGTTATGTTGTTTTGTATGAGTAATGGATTGTTGAGTTCATGCTATTATGAATAAAATTGATTAAGAGAGACTTGAGATAATTAAATATGCATGTTGGTGGTAAGATGAGCATTCGGTTTTTATCATGGAAGCATAGGAAGCTTGTTAAAGTTGAATTTTAGAAAAGTTAAATGTGTGTGTGCTTGTGCTAGTGCCGAATGTGCCTAGGGTGATTTAGCATTGAGTTTGGTGTTATATGAATTGAGTTTTATGGTTTTGGATTTTTAAGTGTTGTTAAATACTTTGAATAATATATATAAGTGGCTTTGATATGTGAAACTCGGCCAAGTGGTTATAAGCATGATTTTAGAAATTCAATGATATTCGGCCGATTTGAATAATTCATGGCACCCCAAGCAAATTAGTTTTAGATGTTAATAAATATTGAAATTATTTAAAAGCATATTACCGAATGTGATTTTAGTTAATGATTCGGTTATGAGTGCTGATTTGTTTTATAATTAGCCGAATGTGTATATGTATACTATGAGGTGGTTTAGCTTAAAGAAAATTAAGGTGCTCGGAAGGTGATTGTCGTGGATAGTTTAAGTAATGAAATTTAATTTCTGTTATGTAAAGTGATGACATTGCTGTTTGCAAATTTGAAGTTAAAAATTGTTGATTGAGCATCAAGAGCTTATGGAAACAAAGTCGGATTGTGGAAAAAGGGAAATTGGTCGAATAGTCGGAATTGACGTACATTAGCGATCGAGGTAAGTTTTAAGTATTAAAGCCTATAATGTGATTGAGTATGATATGTTAAGCACATATTAAAAGAATCATAACTCTATTGTAAATTTTTATGCATATAGCCTAATGGCTATTATGAAGTATAGGTAAGTTATTGATATGATATGTTGCCAAATGGATATGATATTACGAAGTGCTAAAAGGATATGTCAGAAGAGTAAAATTGTGATAAACCTGCTTAGGACAGCAGCAGTAACATGAATTTAGAAAATCACCATAAATTGTTGGAGTTGAATTAGAGGCTGAATAAATTATGAAATTAAAGCTTAATGAGTCTAGTTTCTTATAAAAGAAACCGTGTAAGAAAATTTATTTCCGATAATGAGATATTTAAAGTTGCGTGAGACAGTGCAGAATGACACTGTAATCCTCTGTTCTGTTTTTAGAAAATCATTATAAATTGTAAAAAAATGGTTATAAGATAAAATTTATATGCTTAGACTCCTTAATGAGTCTAGTTTCAAATGAAATCAAATACAACACATTTTGAATTCTGTAAAATGAGAAATCTGATTCGTAGTGAAGAGTGGTCAGATTAGTCAAACAGTGAAACAGAGGAAAATTTAAAAAAAATCTGGTATTGATTGGCCAAACCTAAAATTGTGAAAATTTTATGGATGGAAGATATACGAGTCTATATTCATGGAAAATTAACGGCAAGTGATTTGAAGTTTTGTAGCTCCAGTTATAAATAATTTAGTGACTACTGCTCAGGAAAACAGCTCGTAGTGAATATGTGATTTTGTTGTAAACATGGATAAAACTTGTTTTAGTTACTAATAAGCTATTGATTAAACCCATACGTGAATTCTAAATCGTGATATTGTAAAACGATACATGAGTGTTAGATGGATCTTTGATATTAAAATTTGTGAAATTGTAAGTTTATGAGTATTCGAATATGAAATGATAGTATGGCGTGAAATTGAATTATTCATTGGGAAATGATTAATGTAGATTCGGCCAAGACAATGTGTATACATGATAGTATATGTGATATGTGAAGTATATTTGGATAATTGTGATGTGAATGTATATATATGTGATAAGGCCTAATGGCCGATGTGATGAATGTGAAAATGTATATATATATGTGATAAGGCCTAATGGCCGATGTGATGAATGTGAAAGTGTATATACATGTGATAAGGCCTAATGGCCGATGTGATGAATGTGAAAGTGTATATATATATGTGATAAGGTCTAATGGCCGATGTGATGAATGTGAAAGTGTATATATGTGATAAGGCCTAATAGCCGATGTGATGAATGTGAAAGTGTATATATGTGATGAGGCCTAATGGCCGATGTGATGAATGTGAAAGTGTATATATGTGACAGAGCCGAGTGGCCAACGTGATGGATGTGAAAGTGTATAAATCTGATAAGTCCCGAAGGGCAATTGTGTCAGTACTATATCCGGGTTAAAACCCCGCAGGCTTTATGCGAGAGTATTATCCTGATTAATGTCCGTAGGCTTCGTGCTTGTACTATATCCGAGCTTTAAAGACCCGACGGCTAAATGCTAGGATTCAAGTAAGACTTTGATATTGAGTATCTGCATTAAGTTACCATCAAATAAGTATTATGTATTCAAGATATTCAGGTACGTATTACTTACTCATCGGTGGAGTGATTTCGAGGTGAATTATCAGTATCAAAGAGGTAGGTAAATGTGATTAATATTATAACTCCAAATGTGAGAATGTGCTTTGGAAATATTTGACCATCTAGGTCATTATTATTCGAAAGTATATATGTGGCAGTCAAGTGTTGCGTTTAATGATATTATAGATCGAGATGAAGCTCTAGATTAACTTCATCGAACTGTTGAAATGAATGACCAATAATAGTGATTGAGAACACTTTGTCTTGCTTAAAACTTACTAAGCATTAAATGCTTACTCCGTTCTTTGAATCTCTGTTTTATAGATTTTGGTTCGTCAGCTATCGGACTCGGGATTATTGAAGTCGAAGTCGCCCACACTATCAAAGCCCTTTTGGTACACTTTTGGTTGAACTCTGAAAATGGCATGTATAGGACTACCCTTTTGTAGTGGGTCATGGACCCTTTGGATTTGTATAATTTTGGATAGCCATGGGAAAATGGCTTATATATGTTTGAGCATAATGTTATAATCATTTGGTATGGATATGGTTATTGAGAGGTGTGGATATGCTTAACAAGGATTGGCCATGGGAATGGTTAATCACTATCATAATTTGTGCTATTTATGCTAAAAGGGCTAGTTGAATCATGGAAACTATGAAATAGGTAAAGTCTACCTTAAAGGCAGATGCTGACAGCAGCAGTGATGTAGATTTGGAAAATCACTAAAAATAGTAGGAATAGAATTAAATAGTGAATAAATTATTTAAATGAACCTTGATGAATCCACTTTCATATGGAAGAAACGAAACTGTCATATGAGTGGTATGTTAAGAGATAATTAGGTTTTCGTGAGACAGGACCAGAACGGTTTCTGGATTCCCTGTTCTGACTTTGGAAATTCATTATAAATTAACCAGAGATAATTAGGAGTCATACCATATATGTATAGATTCCACTTTGAGTCTAGTTTCTATAGAAACAAACGGCATCAGCATTGAAGCCCTGTACAGGGAGATATCCAAATCGTAATGCAAGAAGGTCAGTGTAGTCGCACCCTGTAACAGGGGAGACTTTAACTAATAAACTGTACTAATTGACCCGACCAAAAATTCTAGAAAAAATATGTAGATGGAAATATGAGTCTAGTTTAAGGGAAAAATTACGAAACTGATTTTCGAGTTTTAGAACTCAAGATATGATTTTTAAGGTGACAGTGACACAGTTAGCCAACTGCCTGGAAATCTTTAAATTGGACTGCAAAGAAGTGATTTAAGTCTGCAAACCCCTCGTGTCCGACTCCGGCGACGGACTCGGGTAAGGGGTGTTACAAATGGTTTGAATATCATCTCCTTGATAATAAGGGACGCCGTAATGTTAAAAAATACATTCAGGGGAAATGTCCATCCACTTATGGCTTACATATACCCGATCATCTTTAGCAAATTTCAAAATAGCATAAAACTCTAAAAATGGGTAATATTGTTGGTGTAATCGGTAGAACCGTGAATTAATTCCACCAATGACGACAAAACAGGTCCCAAATTTTGTGACAATCCAAGGCGGCTAAGTCAAAACAACATTCATAAATGAACAATCAAATTTGGATTGATTAATAATATTTCTCTGCCTCTTCAAACACAAATTTGTCCTCATTATGTCCCGATAACTGGACAAGTTCAGATTGGGCATGAGATCGTTTTGGGGATCCTAGTGGCATTTTGAAATTTTCTTCTTTTAATAAGTAATAAATATAATGATAATTGATACTAGGCAACTAACCCACAATTAAACAACAATTGTAATTGATAAGTAGAACGAAATGAAAATAAATAAAAATTCAAAAATAATAAGAGAAAAGAGAATTAAACCGAAATGATTTACTGTTGTCAAAGGAGATTGAAGTGACATTTCTGCACTGATCCAAAGCATGGAAGAACTTTAACTTGTAAGATGAATAGAAAACAAAAGAGTTAGCAAAAGAAAACTTAAAAAGATTTGGAGAGAGATTTGATATGTTGTAATTCGGTGTAGTAGATTAAACTAGCTTTCGCACTTAAGGAGCCTGAATACAAGCATTTTCATTATATTTTAGTTAAGTTTCTTTAATTATACTTATATTTAATAAAATGTATGAAGAGAGTCTTTTGATAACCTTAAGGGCCGAGTGAGGACTAAGGGAGAGCTAACGTACTTCGTGAGTTTGCAGGAGACCGTTAGAAGGCATTTTAGGCCAATACTAGACATTATGTCGCAACACAGAGGGTTTGATGTTGCAACATAGAGAAAATAATGGAGAAATTATGAAACTACCTTCGATTTTGTGACACTAACTGAAGGTTTCATGACATAACCCTAAAGATATACTAAGGAGGAGGATACTAACTTCTATCTCACGACATAGGTCTTGGTGTGTCGCGACATTGACTCTGGGATGAAAATTAAACATGAAGCAGGGGTTTTTGGTCTGCACAATCAAACTTAATGCTCGGGAACATCAACTGACCTAGGGTTAAGGACGATAGCCAGTTGAAGGCTATAAATAGGCTCCTTTAGAACATGTTATAGAAACCATTCCATTTACCTAGATTCTTTCTTTAGATTCAATTTCATTTTCTTTCTTTCTTAGGTTTTTTAGAGTTTAATTTATTTGTTTGTTGCTTTCCTTCAAGAGATCTGATTTGTAAAGATAATAAGTTTTTAAGCCTTCGTGTTATTATTTATATAAATCAGGCTTTTCTTAAAATCTATACTCCAGTTCATTTAACATGTTTTATTCTTCCATCTATTCCATGTTGTTTATGAAAGCCATGAGGAACTAATCCTTCTATAGGGGATTAGTGAGTGGAGGCATGATCTATTAACTATTTTGTAAGGTTATGCAATGGATCAACTATTTGGGAAAGGAAAAGTTAAAACAAATCCTAGGCCTAAAAACCCCAGGAAGTTATCAATGTGGGAATTAACCCAAAATTGGTGTTGCCTATCCATGAACACCTTCACCCCAAGCCAGTCCGGACTGTGATGTCAGAAGATAAGTAGTCCATACTGACTTGTTATGTTAGTGGAAGATCGAAAGATCCTGCTAGGGTAGGACTAGTTGGTTGACGAGGAACCCAAAACGACAGTTGGTTGGGCTTGTCGAAGCAAGCTAAGAACCCATCATCAGATTTGATTCCTTCTCCTTTTTCTTTCTCTTGAAATCTAGTTTTTTATGTTATTTTGTTTTTATTATTAGTAATATAAAAATCCTAAAAATATTTTATTTGTGTAGGGCATTGGTCCCCAGACTTTACTTTTCGTATTTAGTGACATCATTATGCTAGCGGGCAAAAGTACCTATGAGCGAGAATGAGCAATTTATGAAGCCAACATGGAGCATAATCAGAGATTCAATGTATACATAGTATGTCGAGCTTCTATGAAAGCAGGTCCCTGAATGGAGCCAACGAAGGAAAGAAAAGATGGATGTTCTAGCATCAATCAAAAAGAAGGGAAAGACAACAATTCGAAGAGGAAGTAGTGGGAGCATGGAGGAGAAGCTTGATAGGATGATTTTGTGGATGCAAGAAACCACCTGGTGCTTTAAGAATTTGCAAAATTGAATGGGTTAAGGGCTATGAATTATCCACCGGATATGTTTAGCTCATCATTGACTCAACATGAGGGAGACGGGGAGGAAGACAATGTTGAGGAGGAGGGTGCTAATCAAGAGTACCCTAGAATGGAGGATGAATAGGAAGTGACATTTTAGCCACAATTTTCTACACCAAAAAGACCTGTCATACGAAGCCCAACTCATCATGCGCCTTCAACGGGTGGAAGCTCCCACTGAACATATGCCAAAAGGAAGGGAAGGCACCTATGGAGCAAAGGTATCCCATCCTCTAGGTGATTCGAGGGAAGATTGAGTTTTATTCTTGTTATATTTAAAGGACTAATATTAATTTTTGGATGATTTTAATTTAGAATTTGTAAGAGTAGGATTAATAAATAGATTTTTAGTATGTTGTATTTTGTTTAAGTTTTCTATGTAGGAAACCCAACACGAAGGAGATACAAAAAATTCGAGCCTTACATGATCAAAGGAGGAAGCAGTCACCAATAGGAGTTAGAGTAATCATAATTAATTGAGTAACTTCTCTCCTTATCTATTTATGGGCTACACATTAAGGACAATGTTTCATTTAAACTGTAGAGGGTAACATTGAAAATTTGCTTCAAATTTTTACCTATTCTTTGATTTTTTTTTTGTCTTTTGTGTGCTTGAACTTGTAGAAATACAAGTGATTTGCGAAGAGCATGTACATAGGTTGCTTGTGGTTATGAATAAGTTTGGCATAATGATAGGAGATTTTAAATGTTTCATTATTAAACTACAAAGTTCTATATGTTGCACTGTAAATAGGTATTAAACCATCATTTGTACCAAGTGACATAGAAAATACAAGGAAATGAGCATGGTAGTATGAATGATAAATGGTTGAATTTATGTTTGTTTGGTTGATTAAATTTGTGCATGATGAGATATTTAGGGATGACCTAAGGCATTGTTTGGAACACATCCAAAGCCAAAAAGTTGACCTATTTATGTTCACCTTTAGTACTGATTTTTGTGCCTATTGACACTTCTTGATGAACCTCATTACAAACCCTAAGCTTGAAAAAATTAATTTGTATTTGCCCTTTTTCATTGGTTCTACACTAGATGACTATAAACGTCTGGTGGTTAAGCAGATACATCGTGGTGGAGTTTGTAAAAAATAGAGTGAATTAGGAAAGATCAGTGTGATACGGGAATTATAGGTTAGCCTGAAAGTGTTAAACAAGAAGAAAAATCCAAAAAGAAAATCAATACAAGTAGAAAAAGTACTGAAAAGCCAAAGAGCATTCTTGAGTGAGAAAAATTTAAAAAGAAAAGTCACAAAGTCACAAAAATAGAAAAAACACGTTCATTAGAGCACAAAAAACTTGTAGGCTAGCCATAGTTACTATGTCATGCTATGATTTCCTATGTGGAGAGATAAGGAAGGTGAGAGAAGGAGAAATAAGGCAATACTATATTTTCTCTAAAGTCAATACTTGTATCATATTTGCTCAAGGGTCATGTCTTTGTTTATGTTGCTTGAGGACAAGCAATGACTTAAGTGTGGGGGACTTTGATCTGTTATAATTTGATGTAGCAGGTTAAACTAGTTTTCGCACTTAAGGAGCCTAAATAAAAGCATTTCCTTTATTTTTTAGTTAAGTTTCTTTAGTTTTACTTATATTTAATAAAATGTGCAAATTGAGTATTTTGCTATCCTTAAGGGCCGAGTGAGGTCTAAGGGAGTGCTAACATACTTCGTGAGAGTGTAGGATAACATAATGGAGAAAGTACGAAACTGCCTTTGATATCATGAAACTAACTAAGGGTGTCGTGACATAACCCTGAAGACATCTTAAGGAGGAGCATACTGACTTCCATGTCGCGACACAGGTCCTCGTGTGTTGCGACATCGACTCTGAGACAAAAATTAAACATGAAGTAGGGGCATTTTGGTCTGCACAATCAAACTTAAAGCTCGAGAACATTAGCTGACCTAGGGTTAAGGACGAAAGCCACCTGAAGGCTATAAATAGGCTCCTTTAGCACATGTTATAGACACTATTCCATTTATCTAGATTCTCTCTTTATATTTAGTTTCGTTTTCTTTCTTTCTTAGGTTTTTCAGAGTTTAGTTTATTTGTTTGTTGTTTTCCTTCAAGAGATCTAATTTGTAAAGATGATTAACTTTTGGGGATTCGTGTTATTATCTATATAAGTCAAACTTTTTTTAAACTCTAAACTTCAATTTATTCAACATGTTTTATTCTTCCATATATTCTATATTGTTTATGAAAGCCATGAGAAACTAATCCTTTTATGGGGGATTATTGAGTGGAGGCATGATTTATTAACTATTTTGTGGGGTTACTCAATGGGTCAACTATTTAGGAAAGGAAGAGCGTGAAACAAACCCTAGGCCTAACAACCCTGGGAAGTCATCAAGGTGGGAATTAACCCATCTGTGAACACGTTCACCCCCAACCAGTCTGGACTATGATGTCAGAAGATAAGTAGTCCTTGTTGACTCATTATGTTAGTAGAAGATAGGAAGATCCTACCAGGTTAGCGATTAGTTGGTTGACGAGGAATGCAAAACAATAGTTTATTGGGATTGCTGAAGGATGCTAGTAACCCTTCATCAAATTTGATTCCTTCTACTTTTTCTATCTTTTGAAATTTAATTTAATTTAATTTTATGTTATTTTGTTTTTATTATTAGTATTATAAAAATTCCATAGTCTCTTATTTATGTTTCCATGCTATAACTTGATTAAAGTATTAATTAGATCTTTTAGTGTGTATGTTAAAATTGATCTAGCCTCCGTTTTCCTTGGGTACGATCCTCAGAGTATTCACCTGTAACACCCCGAACCCGAGACCGACACCGGAGACGAACACGAGGTGTTAACAGACTTTAAACCCCTTATAAAAAATATTTCCCAGACACTGCCAATCTGCATACTAGTCGCTTTAAAAATCATATCTTGAGTTTCACAACTCGAAAATCAGTTTCGTGATTTTCCCTGAAACTACACTCATATGCCCATCTACATATTTTTTTCTAGAATTTTTGGTCGGGCCAATTAGTACAGTTTATTAGCAAAAATCTCCCATGTTACAGGGATCGACTACCCTGACCTTTGCGCATTACGACTTGAATATCTCCTTGTACAGGGCTCCAATACTGATGCCGTTTGTTTCTATAGAAACTAGACTCAGAGATGAATCTATAAATATATGGTATGACTCTAAATTATCTCTGGTTAATTTATAATGAATTTCCAAAGTCGGAACAGGGAATCCAGAAACCGTTCTGGCCCTGTCTCACGAGAACCTGAATATCTCTTAACATACTGTCCGTATGATTGTTTCGTTACTTTCCTATGAAAGTAGATTAATCAAGGTTTGTTTACATAATTTATTCACTATTTAATTCCATTCCTACTATTTTTAGTGATTTTCCAAATCTACATCACTGCTACTGTCAGCATCTGCCTTTAAGGTAGACTTTACCTATTTCATGGTTTCCATGATTCAACTAGCCCTTTTAGCATAAATAGCACAATTTATGAAAGTGATTAACCATCCCCGTGGCCAATCCTTGTCAAGCATATCCACACCAAATGATTATAACATTATACTCAAACACATATAAGCCATTTTCGCATGGCTATCCAAAATTTATACAAGTCCAAAGGGTCCACGACCCACAACAAACGGGTAGTCCTATACATGCCATTTCGAAGTTCAACCAAAATTGTACCAAAAGGGGGGGCTTTGATAGTGTAGGCGACTTTGACTTCAAGATCCCGAGTCCGATAGCTGGAGAACCAAATCTATAAAACAGAGGAGCAACGAAACGGAGTAAGCAATTTATGCTTAGTAAGTTTTGAGCAAGGAATTCCAGCACAACAAAAGTATAGCATTCATATAGCTAAACGGATAATTTCATATGCACAAATTTACGATATCGTACTTGCTTCACATTATCAACCCTTATGTACATACACAAAAGATCAACTCAGCCAAAGGCCGGTAGCTCGTTTATCAACTGAGCGAATACTTATTTGTAAGGGCTCAACTAAATTCAAGCACATACGAAACATACCTCAATGTTGGGATGTTTCGAGAGTATTAACTGGAATTTTACAGCAAGTTCATTCATTCCCAAATCACGTACCTTCGGAATTTAACCGGATATAGCTCCTCGTTCAAATGCCTTCGGGAGATAGCCCGGTTATAGTAATTCGCACAAATGCCTTCGGGACTTAACCCGGATTTAGTAACTCGCACAAATGCCTTCGGGCTTAGCCTGAAATTAGTATCTCGCACAAATGCCTTCGGGCTTAGCCCGGAATTAGTATCTCGCACAAATGCCTTCGGGCTTAGCCCGGAATTAGTATCTCGCACAAATGCCTTCGGATCTTAGTCCGGATATTGTCACTTAGCACAAGCCTTCGGGACTTAGCCCGGACATCATTCAAATAACCATGCACATTTAACAATAAATCATGGCCCATTCGTATTTCATTTTCGTTAGCAAAACTCAAACACAAGACATTTATCATTCTTGCAAATTCGGCTCAATAGCCACACAAAGAGCATGATTTTAATTTGCTTAAAACATGATCTAATCACATCATAATTTAAGCTCTCTTACTCAAGAACTTACCTCGGGTGTTGTCGAACGATTCCGATAGCTATTCGACCACTTTTTCCTTCCCTTTATCGGATTTAGTTCCCCTTTGCTCTTGAGCTTAATTAAACAAATAAATTGATTTAATCATTTGAGCATCGAAAAGAGGAACACAAGGCACTTAGCCCATATTTATACATTAGACATTAAAGTCACATATGTACGGAATCATGAATCAAACTCAACATTTTAGCTAATTTTTCCCCCTTGGCCGAATATGCATGTCTATTTTGGGGCCGATTTCAACACTTAATACATTCTACAAGTATGGTCACTTGTATTGACTAAACACCCTTTTGTTTCAAGTTCAAAACTTGGCTAATACACACATATACACACTAGTAAAGCATCCTCTCCCTTTCCATCAATTTAACACATGCATTGCTCATTAACTTGCAAAAGTTATATTCGGCCTTAGCACACAACTTGCTAGCCGATTCTTCTCCATTTAGCAACCAATGCACATATGTGCTCACTCAAAAATGCTAAAAAGGAGGTTCAAGAATCATCAAGCCACCATCACATGCATCATTAACAAGCTTCATATTTAGCATGCAATGGCATTAACACAAACTCCACCTAGGCCGAATCTTAACTCATCCTCATGCCTCATCACCACAACATCAAACATCAACCAAGAATGATGCATCCATGGCCGAGTGTCATTTCCATCACATAGCAAGATTTAGACCATGGGCTAGGTAGAACTCAAGCTAACAACTAAAACATGCATGCATCTCATGGAACATCATCAAACATACCTTAGCCTAGCTACATGCATGGCCGAACCTCTTCAACCTTTCTTCTTCCTTCCTCCTTAAAATTTTTGGCCAAGGATGAACCAAAGGATGAGCATTTTTTTCTTTGTTTTTTTCTTTCTAGTTTCGGCTAAATGAAGATGAGAAAGGATGAACAAAAATTTTCTCCTTTCTTTTCTTTAGCTCACGGCAATGGGGGGGGGAAACAACTACACACATTTTTTTTTTGTATTCATCATACTCCTTTTCATTATTTTATGCCCATGCCCCTTATTTTATTTTTTTCCTACATACCTCACTAGGCCAACATGTTCCCAACATGTTTCCACCCATAGCATGGCCAACCACTAGCTCAAATTTTGGGTAATTTGACATGCAAACCCATCATTTTCACAACATGCATTAATAGACCATTTTAAATTAGCCTATCATATTTTCACCATGTCTCATATCAATCCCTATTTAATAATTTCTCATGCAATTGGCAAAATTGGAGAATGAAACTTCCACATACTCATGTACACACATAATAAGCATAGAATATGGAAATCAATTATTTTTATGACTCGGTTTTGTGGTCCCGAAACCACTTCCCGACTAGGGTCAATTTTGGGCTGTCACATCACCTACTTCGTTGTAACACTATATTACAACTTAACCCTTATACTTACAGATACCACCTTATTATTCTAGATTTTATTGCAGCATTCACACTCCAGACGTTAGTACATCCGAGTCAGTCAAGATTTGAGAGAGTTTAGAAGAAAAGACGAAGAGAGTAGGAGTGTTTTAGGGATTTAGGTTGCAGAATTTTTGATATAATGAAGTATAAGAGGATGTTTTTAGGCTTAAAAAGCCTAAAAAATGTGCAGATTGTGATATCCCTAACCCAACTTGGATTTTGTGATACCAAGGGTAGGATATCACGATATCCCTTATTTTTGGATCCTTTGCATTTCATTTTGTTTGAGATATCGCGATACCATGGGTTGGGTATCGTGATACTAGGTGTAAAACTAAAATTTTGAGTTTTGAAATTCTAGGGGAATCGTGATATCAGAGGTTCGATATTGCAATGCTAAAAAGATTTTTGTTCCCCTAATGGAACTATTCTAGAAACCAGGTATCCTCCCTTAGGTATCGTAGTTTCCCTGAAAAATCCATCTTTTACAAATTCATCAAATTTTCTTCCCAATCATCAAAATTCTCTCCTAAAAAGTCTAAAATGCAAATAACTACTAATTAAAATCCTACACTACATGCAAAAATACTTGGACTCAATGCTTAAAACATTTAATTATTTACAAATTTTTGGGTTCTATTGCCAAAAGTGGCAATTTAAAAATGCAACTTGGGGCGGTTGGTCACACTACTAATATGATGTTTCATGGGTGTCCTTGACACTTGGATACGCCTCTTATTCAATGTGTGACTGAGACCTCTCAAGACTCGTAATGTCCTCCTTATCCTCGTTCGCTTTCAGATTATCCTGCGTAGCACACGTACACCTGAAAAACTACACCATTCCATAAAAGTTGCAAATTGGTTAGCATGATAAGGTCTTGTCTCAACTACTTGACAGTTCTACCCTTGTGATGATAACACCTACTTAGGTTTAGGTTTGGGCTCAACACATTTGAAAATTTCAATCTCTCCCTCAATGTCCATAGTCAACTCACCTATTCCTACATCTATAGTAGCTCTAGACGTGGACAAGAAAGGTCTCCCTAAGAGGATAGGAATTTCAAGATCCTCCTCAAAACCTAGTATAATAAAGTTAATGGGAAAAATAAATTGCATAACCCTCACAAGCATGCCCTCTAGGACTCCTTGGGACGTACCAAGGATTGGTCAGAACTTGACAGTCATTTTCTTAAGCTCTCTAAAGCTAACTTCCTATAGATTGACAATGGCATGAGGTTAATGCTTGCCCTAGGTCACATAAGGCTTTCCTGAAACTAACTCCACGTATCTCTATTGTGATGATAAAGCTACCGAGATCCTTTAGCTTGGGAGGAACTCTTCTAGACACTACCGCACTGTATTCCTCGTTAAGAGTGATTTACTCTCTTCTCCCTATTATCTTCTTACGAGACATAACATCCTTAAGGAATTTTGTGTAATTGGGCATTTTCTCGAGGAGCTCTAATAAAAGGGAGGTTTACAACAAGGCCTTAAACATATTGAGGAATTGCAAGAACTCTTCACTCTCTTTTTTCTTCTTCTCCTCTAAATGTGAAAGGAATGGTATGGGCTTTAAGCTTGGTGGTAGTGGTGGTTGAATAGTTCTATCGTCTGGTTTGACTTGTGTGGGTTCACTCTTAGGTCCTTCTTTCTCTCCCACCCCATCTCCAACAGTAGGAGTGTGAGTGCTCTCATCCTTGTCACTAACTTCTTTCTCCCTAGAATTTGATCGAATAGGTTCCTTAACCACAACCCTAATCTAAGCATGCTTGCCTTCTCAAGTTCCTTCCCTTTCCTATTCATATTAGGTTCAGTTTATTGGGTATACTAGAGGCTAAGTTGTTTTGTAACAATTGCAATATTTGGTCTATTTGACCACAAATTTGGCACACATTGATTTGTACTACATGCAAGCCTTCCTCTACCTTACTTACCCTAATAAAAAATGGAGGGTCGCTACTATAGGCTTGTTTTCCCTCTTGATCTTGGGGTTCCTTAAAAGGTAATGAAGGTTGATAGAGGTTTAAGGTTTTGGTTCCCTTGGTCCCCCTTGGTTTCCTCTCCACTCAATGATAGGATGGTCACGCCATCTTGGATTTTAAGTGTTGGAGTAAGGGTTATATCTTCTATTCCCCATGTAGTTGAACTCCATACTTTTTCCCTCATCATCATGTCCTCTATTAAAATCGGTTAGATTTTGCTGGTTTTGGACTTACGTATTGGTTGAACTCATCTCTAATTGATTAAGCCTTCCAAGTACTTGTTGATACCTATCCTCGCTACCAATAATGTTCACTGTCGATTGTTTGGCCTGATATGTGGACTACTCAGCCGACCACATTCAAGAGTTCATCACCATGTCCTCAATAAGTTACAAGCTTCGGCATATGTCTTTGACATGAATGCTCCTACAGATGCTTTGTTAAGAATAGAGCGTAAATTTCCATTAAGCCTATTATATAAAACTTGAATTTGTAGCCAATCTTTTAAACCATGGTATGGACACTTACGTAGCATTATCTTAAAGCGCTTCCATACCTCGTATAATGACTCTCCTTCCAATTGTTGAAAATTAGTACTATCCATTCGAAGCTTCATTGTCTTACTCAGGGGAAAGTATTTTGCCAAAATTTTGCTCGTTAGCTTGTCCCAAGTATTGAAGGACTCTATTGGCTATGAATCTAACAACATAAAAGCATCATCAGTAAGACATAAAGGGAATAATCAAAGATGGATAGCATCATCGGATACCCCATTATACTTAAAGGAATCGTAAATGGTTAAAAACCAATTAAGGTGTTGGTTTGGATCCTTATTCATTGAACCTAGAAATTGAAGGTTTGATTCTATCATCTAAATCATTGTCGGTTCAATTTCTAAGTTCTTAGCATTAATCATTAGGTGATTAATGCTACCTCCAACAACATCCAAGTTGGGCACTGCATAGTCGCGCAAAGTTCGTTGCTCCGTGGGTAGGTGTGGTGATTGTTGAATCTCTACTTGTGGATTTTTTATAGGTTGCTGACCTGCTCTGGACATACTAATGTCCATAGTGTGAATACTGCAACTAAAAAATATGAAAATTAGGCAGTGTTTGAAAGTATACGGGTTAGGTTGTAATATAGTTTCAACAGAGTGGGTGAGTACTCCGAGAATCGTACCCAAGGGAGGCGATTCACTAGATTAATTTTAACTTAAACGCAAATAGATCTAATTAGTACTTTATATAAAATATATTAAAAATAAACATAAATAAAGGATTTTTGGTTTTTATAAATAAAGAAATAAAATTAACAAAAACCAAATGAAAAAGGACTTCAAAAACTAATTTATAAACTTACTCAATTCTAGGCATAGGTGATTAAATTGCTTCGGTGGTCATAAATAATTCTTATTTCAGGTTTCTACTCAATCAACTAGTCATTACCTTAGCAGGATCTCTATATCTTCCACTAAACTAATGAGTCGGCAAGAACTATATATCTCTCGACCGCACAGTCTAAACTATTTAGGGCTAAGGTGTTCACAAATTGGCCATACCAATTTTGGGTTAATTCCCACCTAAATGACTTCTTAGGGTTGTCAAGTCTAGGGTTTGAGTTTTTTCTCTCCTAAACAGCTGATCTGTTAAGAAAACCCTACATAATAATCAATTAATCACACCTCTACTCGTTAATCCCCCATAAGAAGATTAGTTCCTCATGGATCTCATGAACATAATAAACTTGAATATAAGAATAAACATAAATAAAAAATCAAGAATAGAGTTTAGAGAATCCTATTTGTATTAGATGAAGCACAAAAAATCCATTATCATTTAATCACATTTACAAATCACGTTCTCTGAAGAACACAAAAGAATAGAACTAAAAATAAACCTAAAGCATAAAAGAAATGAAAAATAAAAACCAAAATTACAAAGAAAACTTAAAGTATGAAAAGTTATCTTTAAGCAAGTATTTTAAAAGCCTATTTATAGAGTTAGGGTTGCAGCCATCCTCAACCTTAGGTTAGCTAATGTTCTCGTGTTTAATTTTCATTGTTCAAACCAAAATACCCCTGGTTCGTAAGTGCTTTCTATACAAGACCAATGTCATGACACCGTAATCCCTGTGTCACAATATCAAAGGCAGTATACATGATTTAGGGGTAGCTTCAAGGGTGTGTCACAACATCTTGGCTATGTCATGACACCCAAGGCAGTATAGTAATTTTACCATTTTTCTTTCTATGTTGTGACATTAAACTCCCCGTGTTGCAACACAGCTACCATTTTTGAGTTATTATGCCTTTGAATGGTCTCCTGCACACTTACTAAGTATGTTAGCTCACCTTTAGGCCTCATTCAGCCCCTAAGGTCAATATAAGACTCAAAATGAACTTTTTATTGAATTTAACTAAACTAAGAAAATGTAACTAAAACATACTAAATTGCTCGTGTTCAAGCTCCTGAAGTACGAAAATTAGTTTAATCTACTACACCGAATTACGACAAATCAAACGCCCCCACACTTAAGTCATTGCTTGTCTTTAAGAAAATAAAAATAAAAACAAAAAGTAAAAGGCATCCTTTGACCAAGTATAATACAAATATTGATGTTGGAGTCTAATATAGGCATTTTCATGTTTACACATAACCTTGACATAATATATAAACAACTTACCACTTTTAATATCAAACACCTAAGTTTAGTATATTACAAAGTACACAGGCATTAAGGTTTTCAAATATATGCATCCATCAATAAATCATATAGATACTTTGATTATCCTAGCAAAATACAAATAGTTGTAAATGCAATCACTTAATATGATGTTACTTCATGAATAAGTCTACCTAGGTCACAGAGGGCTTTTTAGCTTGTAACGTTCTGAGGTTAGGACATGTATGGATTTCAAGAACATGATGCATCAAAATAGTTTTATGCATGAAAATAGTTTGGTACATCTTATTGTTCCCTATTATTCCCCCTAGTAACCCTTACCCATTCACCACCTTATTTCTCCTTCTCTCACCTTCCTTATTTCTCCACATAAGAAGTCACAATATAATATAAAAATTACGGCTAACTCACGAGGTTTTTGTGCATAAATGACTGAGTTTTTCTACTTTTGTGACTTTGTGACTTTTTTATCTTTTTTCATGCATCTCACTCACAATGCTTTGGTTTTTAACGTACTTTTTCTACTCGTTTTGACTATTCTTTCTTAGTTTTTCTTCTTTCCTATATCACATTGCACATACGTATGGCCAGAGCTCTATAGTTGTGCAATTCAGGTCCAAGGAAAAGGGTAAATTCAAATTAACATTTTTGGCTTGGGTTTTGTATGAAGGTTCATCAAGAGGTGTTTTCTAGCTTAATATAGGTACTAAGGATGAATAAACAGGGTTAGCCTTTTGGCTATGGGTGTATACCAATGCCTTAGGTCATCCCTAGGTATCTCAATATTCAAAAATTTAATCAATCAAACAATCACAAATTCAACTATTTATCATACATACTAGCATGCTCGTTTCCCTGTATTCTCTATATCATTTGGTATATTCAATTACTCAATACCTATTTATAGTGTAATATATAGAACTTAGTAGTCTAATAATAAAAAATTTAAAATCATTCACTATGATGCCAAATTTATAGTAAACACAATCAACCTATATACATATTCCTCGCCAAACACTTATATTTCTACAAGCTGAAGCACACATTTGACAATAAAAATTAAAAGAAAAGTACAAAAATTAAAAAAAAAAATCATATGTTAACCCCACACTTTAGGTAACACATTGTCCTCAATGTGTAGCCCAAAAAAGATAAGGAAAGAAGTACGTGATTGATCGTGACATTGCTTCAAATCTACTGGTGGGTTATTCCTTTTTGTTTTCATCGTTAGCTCAAAAATGTCATGTTTCTATCATGCAGGGTTCCTACACAAAAAACTTACGAAAGCACAAACTTTTAAAATTATAATATTTCTCTAAATTATTACAATATCCAAAAAGAATCAATTATAAATTGTCCCAATGTATCTATGTATCCGCCTAACATATACTTGTGCAAATATTTTTTAGAGAAAACTTATTTATTCATCGCCCTTTTGTAGTCCACATTTTCTCCTCTCCTATTTTTGCCTTCTATGAGATATTAAAAATTATTTGTATAGGTCATCTCTTAATATTTTCTTTGGAGGATTCATCTCTTTGTCAAGTCAATCCATGGGTACTCTTGCTCTTTGCATAATCTTGTTATTAAATGTGGTAAGAATGTTCTTCTGGATTGATTCTTTACACACTCAATCATACTCTGATAAACCTAAGTACAAATACATATCTGCTTATTTTGCCAGATTGCATACACTAGAATAGCTTGTATTGGGCTGATATTAGAGATATCTTTTATGAGCCAGATTCTTCAACATACGAACTTCATCCAGAGTTTTTCTCTTGGAGTCATTATTGCTTGATTGAATGTCTCCGGTATCGTTGTTCCGAGTTGACATATCCATTCTTCTTTTCCTTTTGTTAAAAATCTCACGACCTCTTTCGTATATATGTTTTTGAATTGTTTGAGATCTATTTTGAAGATGTAACCATGGTAATAATAAGGAGCATCATAAAAATTGAAAAATACTTATTTCTGTTACCAGAACGTTGACCCCTCTGACTTTGATATGAGTTCGAATATCATAATACAATCTTGTCACTTGTCTTTCTTTTAATGCGAGATAAAATTCCTATACGACGGGTATTATTATCGGTTCGTTAGGTGGTAGGCAGAAGTTAGTCCATTCATTTTCGGTTGCGATCTCCCACACTCCTCTACAATTCCTCATCAAAGAGTCAAACCCCTATTCTTGGATGAATGTATAAGGCTGCAACTATTGTAGGTATTTTTCTATGTTATTTTATTGAAAGTCAACAGATATATTCATGATATACAAAAATTTGTAACTACTCCAACCTAGATTTACTTCAAAATTTCTTTTCACTATTATCGAAATTCTTGAACAGCTATAGAGGAATTTTGTGATTTTCACAAATTCAAAAGAAAAAGAAGAGATTTTTGTTGCCTACTACTCATAGAGAAAGATGATAATAAGAATAAGGATTAAAGTTATACTAGGGATGCTATTTATAAGTAAATAGAAACTAATCTATTCTAAATCTATTACAACTCTATTACAAACATGTATGAAGTTAGTAATTTCGGGCTGCAGGTTACATAGAGATGCTGTGACATACCCTGTTGTTGTCACAACATCGAAGACAAATTTCCTGTGCTGAATTTCATTCCTGTTGTTGTCACAACATTGAAAACAAATTGCATGTGCTGAATTTCATTCTATGTCGTGACATGCTGAATTGATGTCATGACATGAAGAGCAGTTTCTGTGACACCCCTAAAGTGACCCTAGTCGGAAAGTGGTTTCGGGACCACTAAACCGAGTCATAAAGATAATTAACCGTCATAGTTGATGCTCATTATATGTACATATGCATGTGTGAAAATTTCATGTTTGAATTTTGTTAATGGTAAGTGAATTTTATCAAATAGGACTTATGTGAGAAAATTTGGAAATGTGCTAGGCAAATGTAAAGTGGCCTAATAATGCATGTTGTGAAATGATGGGTTTGCATGTCAAATTCCCCACTTTAGAGGAAGTGGCCGGCCATGAGGGTATGGGATACAAAGCATATGCATTTTGTATTAATATTATAATGACTACATGGTTTTATAATAGGAAATAAGTATTAAAAAAAACATATTAAAGACATTTTATGCTAATATGTGTGGGAAGAATAATAAAATATGAGGGGAGTGGGAGGAGAAACCAAAGTTGTCTCCCCCTTACTCCCCATTGCCGTGACTAGAGAAAGGGGAGGAAAACAAAATTCTTCCTTTGTTGTTCAACATGGCCGAATGGAAGGAAGAAGAAGAGGGGAAGTTCGGCCAAGGTGGTTCTTGAGATTAAGGTATGTTCAATGTTGCTTTTGGAGGTTTACACATCCTTTGGAGGGTTAGCCTACTTCTATTTATCTCATGGATGAAATTAGAGTTGTTGGAGAGTTAGGATTCGGCTAAGAGGCTTCAAAATTTTAGTTGATGCCTTGATACTACTAGCATGTTAGCTATATGGATGTGTTAAATTACTTGAAATGCTAGATAAATTTGAACTCCCTACCAAATTCTTTAGGCAACCCATGTTAGAAATTTCGGTATTGAGATGTCTAGATCTTTTAGCCATTGTAGCTATGGAGGAATAAAGTTTTTGTTTCTTGTTAAATTGGATGAATCTTGTTGTATGAGTGCTTAAACAAACTATGATTAAATGGATGCATAAATTCAAAGTGGGAAGAAATGGGCTATTATATTTGATGCTAATGCCGAATATGAAGATGATGAACTTGAATAAATAATATTCAGCTAGCATGATAAGTTATGAAATATTAAGTAGATGATATAATTGACTGATGAAGTGGCTAATAAGGATTTCTAATGAAATTGTTGCCAAGGCCGAATGTATCATGAAGTAAATTTGTTTGATTTAGCTCAAGAGCCTAGAGGATCAAAGTTGGATAAGGGAAAGGAAAAAAAAGTGATCGAAGAGCCATCGTAATCGTTCGGCAACTTCCGAGGTAAGTTTTAAGTGTTTAAACGTTGAGTAAATTCAATTATAATAGGACATGATGAGCTGATTTAATAAGATATGATGTGGCCATGATATGTTCTAAGCTCAAATGGTAAGTTCTTAAGTGTTTGAGCTTGGGAATTTAAAGGTAATTTGAAATAGTCTGCTTCGGACAGCAGCAGTAACGTGACTTTAGAAAATCACCATAAATTTATGGACTTGAATTAGAGGCTGAATGAGACATGAAATTAAATCTTAATGAGTCTAGTTTCTTATAAAAGAAACCGTGTAAGCAAAGGAATTTCCGATAATGAGATATTTAAAGTTGTGTGAGACGGTGTCAGAATGACTCCGAAATCCCCTGTTCTGTTTTTAGAAAATCATTATAAATTGTACAAAAATGGTTATAAGATAAAATTTATATGCTTAGACTCCTTAATGAGTCTAGTTTCAAATAAAATCAAATACAACACATTTTGAATTCTGTAAAATGAGAAATTTCATTCGTAGTGAAGAGTGGTCAGATTAGTCAAACAGTACAACAGGGGAAACTTTAAGAAAAGTCTGGTATTGATTGGCCAAACCTAAAATTCTGGAAATTTTATGGATGGAAGATATACGAGTCTATATTCAGGAAAAATTAACGGAAAGTGATTTGGAGTTTTGTAGCTCTAGTTATAAATGATTTAGTGACTATTGCTCAGGAAAAACAGCTTGTGCTGAATTGGAGATTGTGTTGTAAACCTTGATAAACTTGTTCTAGTTGCTCATAAGCTATCGATTAAACCCATACGTGAATTCTAAATTGTGATATTGGAAAATGATAGATGTAGATTCAGCCAAGAGAGTGTATATGTGTGATAAGGCCTAATAGCCGATGTGATGAATGTGAAAGTGTATATATGTAATAAGGCCTAATGGCCGATGTGATGAATGTGAAAGTGTATGTATATGTGATAAGGCCTAATGGCCGATGTGATGAATGTGAAAGTGTATGTATATATGTGATAAGGCCTAATGGCCGATGTGATGAATGTGAAAGTATATGTATATATGTAATAAGGCCTAATAGCCGATGTGATGAATGTGAAAGTGTATATGTGTGATAAGGCCTAATAGCCGACGTGATGAATGTGAAAGTGTATATGTGTAATAAGGCCTAATAGCCGACGTGATGAATGTGAAAGTGTATATGTGTGATAAGGCCTAATAGCCGATGTGATGAATGTGAAAGTGTATGTATATATGTAATAAGGCCTAATAGCCGATGTGATGAATGTGAAAGTGTATATGTGTGATAAGGCCTAATAGCCGACGTGATGAATGTGAAAGTGTATATGTGTGATAAGGCCTAATAGCCGATGTGATGAATGTGAAAGTGTATATATGTAATAAGGCCTAATGGCCGATGTGATGAATGTGAAAGTGTATATATGTGATAAGGCCTAATGGCCGATGCGATGAATGTGAAAGTGTATATATGTGATAAGGCCTAATGGCCGATGTGATGAATGTGAAAGTGTATATATGTGACAGGGCCGAGTGGCCAACGAATGGATGTGAAAGTTCATAAATGTTATAAGTCCCGAAAGGCATTCGTGTCAGTACTATATCCGGGTTAAAACCCGCAGGCTTTATGCGAGAATATTATCACTGATTAATGTCCTTAAGCTTCGTGCTTGTACTATATTCTAGCTCTAAAGACCCGATGACTACGTGTGGGGATTTTGTCCGGGTAAGACCCGATAACTTCGTGTGGAGATTATGTCCGGGTAAGACTTCGTAATAAGAATTGCTTATAAATATATTCAATGCGAAAGGTTAAACAGGTATGTACTTCAAGTTTATATGTGAGCTTGATTTGCACTAAATCATAAGGTAGTTATGTGATGCATACGAAAGCAATCTATGAGACTATTCCTATGATTATGTGACATCGGATCAGTGTGAGAGGTGATGTGAAATCATACGATATATCTATGTCACATGAGCTCACTTTTATGTGAAAGTTTATCTGCCTATTGTATATGATGAGATGTGCAGATTCGGTAAAGGGATGGTATGCCCGAAGGAAGAGTGAAATAAAAATACGAACAACTATGTTATAATTTGATTGTTATCTGTTGACACTACTTAAAACTTACTAAGCATTGTAATGCTTACTCCGTTTACTCTGTTTCCTCTGTTTTATAGATCTCATTGCGAAGCTATAGGCTCGGGGATCGTCAGCAACTAGTCACACTCTCACTATCCACTGTTTGGTACTGCTATGTTTCGGATTGTCTTATGGCATGTATAAAATAGACTAGTGGCGGAAGAATATTTTGGTTAATGTATATAGCCATGCGAAAATGGCTTATATATGTTTGAGCATAATGTTATAATCATTTGGTATGGAATGGTTAATCGCTATCATGATTTGTGCTATTTATGCTAAAAGGGCTAGTTGAATCATGGAAACTATGAAATAGGTAAAGTCTACCTTAAAGGCAGATGCTGGCAGCAGCAGTGATGTAGATTTGGAAAATCACTAAAAATAGTAGGATTGGAATTAAATAGTGAATAAATTATGTAAACGAACCTTGATGAATCTATTTTCATAGGAAAGTAACGAAATGATCATATGGACAGTATGTTAAGAGATATTCAGGTTCGCATGAGAAAGGGCCAGAACAGTTTCTGGATTCCCTGTTCCGACTTTGGAAATTCATTATAAATTTACCAGAGATAATTAGGAGTCATGCCATATATGTATGGATTCCTCTCTGAGTCTAGTTTCCATAGAAACAAACGGCATCAGTATTGAAGCCCTGTACAGGGAGATATCCAAGTCGTAATGCGCAAATGTCAGTGTAGTTGATCCCTGTAACATGGGAGACTTTGACTAATAAACTGTACTAATTGGCCTGACCAAAAATTCTAGAAAAAATATGTAGATGGGCATATGAGTCTAGTTTCAGGGAAAAATTACGAAACTGATTTTCAAGTTGTGAAACTCAAGATATGATTTTTAAAGCGACTAGTACGCAGATTGGCAGTGTCTGGGAAATTTTTTTTTATAAGTGGTTAAAGTCTGCTAACACCTCGTGTTCGATTCCGGTGACGGTCTCGGGTTCGGGGTGTTACAGTTTCTGTCATAATTTGTTGTTACCTCCACATCCTTGTTTATCTCATTTTCTTCGTCAGTTTCCCATTTCTTCTTCATAATTTTTTCTCTTTCAAATTGATTCCATAGAACCTTACATTGTAATGCTTGGGTGTCAATTTCCTCTTTTACTATTCTGCCAAAGTAATATTTTACTCTCTGTCCATGGACAAGGAAAGTTTGCCTTCCATTTTTTATAAGCTCTATTGCCCCGTGATGTGTCACTTGGTTTATAGTATACGGGCTTGTCCATCTTGATTTTAATTTTCCATGAAATAATTTTAGCCTTGAATTAAACAATAAAACTTTTTGTCCTGGTAAGAACTTTCATTTCCTTATTTTAGCGTATGTTGGAGTTTGCTTCTCTCTTTATATAGTTTAGTGTTCTTGCAAGCCATAAATTGAAATTCTTCCAATTCTTGCAACTGAAATAATCTTTCTTTCTTGGCTAACTCTGGGTCCAAATTCAATTCTTTTGTTGCTCAGTATGCATTTTTTCTTTGATTCGATTGACAAATGACAATTTTTCTGTAAACTAACTTTTAAGTGGACATGCTTAACCAGGTTTTGTAGGCTGTTCTATAAGCCCATAGTGCATCATCTAATATTGCCTAATCTTTCCTGTTTAAACTTACCGTCTTCTCCAAAATTTTCTGAATCTCCCGGTTAGACACCTTTGCTTGCCCATTATCTTATAGGAGGTATGTTGTCATCATTCGGTGTTTTACGTTGTATTTGGCTAAAGTTGCTTCAAACTGTTTACTACAAAAGTGGGATCTTTCATCACTTACCAAAGCACGGGGTGTTCCAAATCAAGAATTTGACTACTGCTTTCTTATCATTTGTAGGTAAAGCTACTACTTCAACCCATTTAAAGACATAATCAGCGGCTAGCAAGATGTACTAATTCCCAAAAGAACTTGGAAAGGGTCCCATAAAATCAATTCCCTAAACATCAAATACCTCCACCTCAAGTATCTAACACCCCTTACTCGTATTCGACGTTGAAACAGCGTACGAGGCATTACCGAAATCACATCACAACCAATCATACAATTTCGAGTCATAAATTTGTGTTCAAATTAAAACCACTTGAAATTAATCATAAAGTCCCTATTACAAGCCTACGAGGCCCAAAACATGCTTTAGGAGTGGTTCGGGACTAAACCGAGAACTTTAGAATTTTTTACAAAACTTAGAAATTTTTTGCCCTAAACAGGGGTCATACGTCCGTGTGGGTAGGCCGTGTGGCTACACACACTCATGTCCTGACCCCGTGTAACTCTCTAACTTGTAACCCATGAACAAATTGAGGTCACACGGCCAAGTCACACGCCCTTGTGCTAGGCCGCGTGGATAATTAAAATTTTACAAAATAGGTGCAGACTTTACACGGCTAAGGCACACGCCCGTGTTCGTGGCCGTGTCATCCACACGGCTGATACACACGTTGGTGTCTCTGCCTGTGTGCTCAATTCTGAGCATTCTGTTTCTCAAAATTAAGGTGCAGGGGACACACGTTCATGTGGCAGGCCGTGTGTCACACACGGCCTAGACACACACCTGGGTGGAAAAAATAAAGGCTATTTGCCAAGCCATTTTCCACCCTTATTCACACATATTCCTACACCAATTCAAAGGCACAAAACATAATATACTTAGGCAACCACAACATCCACATTTATTACCAACACATGCCAATACAATATCAACATCTATCATACACACAACATTTATCAAACCACAATTGACTACTTTCAAGATACCTAATTGTACACAAATTTTATCATTTCATCCATAGATCATATCACCAAACATTTCACATTCAAGCCTTGAATCACAATTCCATCATTCACCAAGCATTTATAGACCACATCACACAAGGATGACTGCACATGCATACATACATAAATATATATAGATATGCTTACAACCATTCCAATCAAAATGAGCCAAATTACATGGCCAAATACCATCAACCTTTGACAATTACAAGCCAATATTTTTGGCCAAAACACAATGACACATATAACAAAATGACCAAGTCCTTATACATGCCATACTTTCAAAATACTAATACCATCAATACCCAAAATAAAAGTTTGATATGTGATTCGAGTCTATGACGATGTTCGATCCAAGCTAGCTTGGCGACACTATAAAAACATGGAAAATAAATGGAGTAAGCTATATAGCTTAGTAAGCTTGTATGCAAGAAATAAGCAACCTTGCCATGCATATAACATTCAAATAATATAACATAATTAAATGTACATTTACCGTGGTCTCATAATCATAACTCAGTCCATCACAAAACTTACCTCATATTCATCATTTCAAGCATTTAATAAATACTTCATGTACATACCTGTCCCGTCTCGAAAGGGGTTTACACATAATCTCATCTTTGACATACACGTGAACCATTCGAAATAACAATGTCGGATACTCGGGAAATTTGCACACTGAGTGCCACATATGTATCCAATGCTACCTCAAATCTCATATCACATAGTTTCCCGCTCTCGAGCTATCAACGGGCCTGCTTACACAAGCTGTCAGTCAAGACGTAGCTACATGGTGCTGCTCACACAAGCTGTCAAGTATTTGCAACATATGCCGGTATACTTAGCCGTCGATAGGATGTTCAACACCAGTACCTGGATCACATAATCACATAACACATAACGACCCTAGTGACATGTCAATTGTATCATATCGTATTCCTAAGGTTCAAACGGGATTTTTTTGCTTGTCGATTCGTATTCGGACTCGTTCATAGGATTAAGCTCATCCAAATTTATTAAACATACAATTCATGCAATATTAAAGAAATAAAACACAATCATATTAAAGCTTATTTTTTACATACGAACTTACCTCGGTACAAAATTACTAATAGTTCGATTTAGTCCACAACTTTTTTCTTTCCTCTGTCTAGGTTAGAACCTTGTCTTTCTTGATCTATAATATCAAATTTTACTTATTCAATTATCACATTATTTAATTTAATCCAAAACCACCTTATCCTAAAATTACATTTTTACCCCTAACTTTTTAACTTTTTACATTTTAGTCCCTAGGCTCGTAAAATGATTTTCATCCAATTTCTTCATTACTCAAGCCTAGCCAAATCTTTTTCATGCTCTTAGCAGCCCACAATTTTCATTTATTCACATTTTGACACACATTTTACAACTTCTACAAATAGGTCCCTATTTAACATTTTCATCAAAAATCACTTGGTAAATGTTATTTATCTAACATTAAACATACATGTTCTACCATTAGACATCAAAATACACAAATATTCAACATGGGTAAAATTTTAGACATTGATTTTCTTTCAAATTAGTCCTTAAAATAACTAAATCAAGCTACAACATTCATAAAAACGTAAAAATCATTAAAAACGGGACAAAGACGGACTTACAATCGAGCTTGGAAGTTGACCAATCCCTAGCTATGTCTTCTCCTTATGAATTTCAGCCATGGGGATCAAATTAGAAAAGATGACATCTTTATATTAGTTAATTTTGTCTTTATTTACCAAATGACCAAAATGCCTTTCACTTAAAACTTTGAAATTTCACCTACCATGTCCATTTTTGTCCAACTTAAAGTATAATGGACTAGTTACCTTTCAAGGACCTCCAATTTAAAATTTCATAGCAATTAGACACCTCTAGCTTCTAGAACACATATTTTGCACCTATTGCAATTTAGTCTTATTAATCAAATTGGACACTCTATCGATAAAATTTCTTAACGAAATTTTCACTCAATCATTCAACCATATTGTATACCTTAAAGAAATAATCAAATAAATATTTCTACTTCATATTTGTGGTCCCAAAACCACTGTTCTGATTTGAGCCTAAAATGGTCTGTTACAACTCTCCCCTCTTAGGGATTTTCGTCCCTGAAAATCTTACCGGAAAAGAGGTTTGAGTACTATTTTCTCATAGCTTCCTCAATTTCCCACTTAGCTTCTTTGACCCCATGTCTTTTCCATAAAAATTTCACTAGGGCTATATTTTTATTTCTCAACTATTTAACATCCCGAGCTAAAATCTTGATCGGTTCTTCACTATAAGTCATATCGTGTCGAATCTCAACCTCTAATGATGAAATCACATGCGATGGATCTAATCGATACCGGCGCAACATAGACACATGAAACACATTATGGATCTTTTCTAACTCTAACGGCAAGGCTAGTCGATATGCCACTTGCCCTATCCTTTCAATAATCTCATACGGACCAATAAAGCGCAGGCTAAGTTTACCCTTGCGACCGAATCTAAGGATTTTCTTCCACAGAGACACTTTTAGAAATACATTATTACTGACTTGAAATTCAATCTCCTTTCATTTCAAATCCGCGTATGATTTTTGTCTATCCGAAGCTGCTTTTGAACAATCATGAATTACTTTCACTTTTTCTTTTGTCTCTCTAATCAAATCAACCCCGTGAATCATCTCTCACTGAGCTCGGTCTAGTACAACGGAGTTCGGCGCTTACGGCCATACAATGCCTCATACTATGCCATCTTTATACTTGACTGAAAACTGTTGTTGTAAGAAAATTTGACTAAAGACAAATATTTTTCCCAACTAGCTTCGATCTCTAAAACACAATAGCGAAGCATATCTTCAAGAACCTGAATCATTCTTTCCGATTAACCGTTGGACTATGAATGAAATGCGACACTAAAGTTCAACTTTGTACCTAAAACTTCTTGCAACTTTTTCTAGAATCATAAAGTAAATATCGAATCTCTATTAGAAATAATAGAAAGAGGCACTCCGTGCAATCTAACCATCTTATCAAGTGAATAATCGATATGTACCAGAATAAAATGAGCCGATCTTGTCAATCTATCAACAACTACCCAAACAATATCTTTCTTTTTTGGAGTCAAAGATAAACCGATTACGAAATCCATCATAATTCTGTCTCATTTCCACTCGGGAATCATCATAGGCTGAAGTAAACCCGAAGGTACTTGGTGTTCGGCCTTTACTTGTTGGCAAATCAAACATCTCGATACGAATTCAAAAATATCTCTTTTCATACCTGACCACTAATACAATTTTTTCAAATCGTTGTACATCTTCGTATGTCCCGGATGAATAGGCAATCAATCACTATGTGCCTCATAAAGAATTTTCTGAATAAGCTTGATGTCTTTCAGTACACAATCATCGGCCCCAATTTAAAAATCTGAGTCACTAATTGATTCGTACTAAACTCTTTTAGCTTGAAGTTCTTTGTCACTTTTCTGAGCTTCGTAAATTTGTTGAAGAAATACTGGTCTAGCTTTCAACTCAACTAGAATCAAACCATCATCAGATAATGTCAGTCGCGTATTCATTGCTCTCAAAGCAAATAAAGATTTCCTACTCAAAGCATCAGCGACCACATTCGCCTTTCCCGGATAATAATCGATTACCAACTCATAATCTTTTAACAGCTCGAGCCATCTCCGTTGCATTATATTCAAATCCTTTTGAGTCATCAAGTACTTCAAAATCTTGTGATCTGTAAAGATGTGGCACCTCTCACCAAATAAATGGTGTCCCCAAATCTTTAATGCAAACACAATGGTAGCCAATTCCAAGTTATACGTTGGATAAATCTTTTTGTGTAGTTTCAACTGTCTCGAGGCATAAGCTATCACTTTGCCCTCTTGCATCAACACACATCTAAAACCGTCCAATGATGTGTTGCTAAAAATTACAAACTCTTTCAGTGACTCAGGTTGCACTAATACAGGTGCCTCAGTTAACAATGCTTTCAACTATTCAAAACTCTTTTGGCATTTCTCTGACCACTGAAACTTAACATTTTTCGACAACAATTTTGTCATAGATGTAGCAATCATCGAGAATCCTTTGACAAAACGTTGATAATACCCAGCCAAGACCAAAAAGCTTTTAACCTCGGATACATTTCTCGGTGGTTTCTAATCCACAATTGCCAAAATCTTACCCAGATCAACTCTTATACCTTCTGCCGATACAATATGCCCCAAAAATCTGACTTTTCGGAGCCAAAACTCACTTTTGTTGAATTTAGCAAACAATTTCTTATCTCTCAAAGTCTGCAATACAATTCTTAAATATTCGGCATGCTCAGATTCATCTCAGGAATAAATCAAAATGTCATCAATAAATACAACCACAAACTTATTCGAATACGGTTGGAAGATCCGGTACATCAAGTCCATAAAAATGGCAGGAGTATTAGCTAATCCAAAAGGCATAATAAGAAATTCATAATTCATATTCCTCATTCTGAACGTGGTTTTTGGCACATCTGAGTCTTTAACTCTCAGCTGATAGTAGCCGGATCTCAAACTATCTCTGAAAACACTGTTGCCCCTTTCAACTGGTCGAACAAATCATCAATCCTTAGTAATGGATACTTTTTCTTTATCGTAACCTTGTTGAATTGACAATAATCAATAAAAAGTCTCATGAATCCATCTTTCTTCTTGACAAATAATACCGGTGCACCCCATGGTGAAAAACTCGGTCTCACAAAACCCTTATCTGTCAACTCTTATAATTAAGACTTTAATTCTTTCAACTCAGTTGGAGCCATTCTATATGGAGCTATCGATATTAGTGTAGTCCTCGACACTAAATCAATAGAAAACTCCACCTCTCTGACCAGTAGTAACCCCGACAACTCTTTTGGGAACACATCCGGATATTCACAAACTACCAGAACAGGTTCGATCTTCAATTCAGACACCTTAATATTCAGTACATACACGAGAAATGCTTCACAACCCTTTCTTACATACCTATGAGTTGACATTGACGAAATCACAATAGGCAATTTACCCCATTCATCGGATTCAACCCGAAGTACTTCATTGTTTTGACATTTCAATTCAATAACTTTTTATCTACAATTCACTAGTACATCATGTAGAGTTAACCAATCCATTCCAAGAATCACATCAAACTCAACAAATGGAAAAAGCATTAAGTCATCCTGAAAACAGTGACCCTAAATAATTAAAGGACAAGTTTTACAAACTTTATCAACTAAAACATATTTGTCTAAGGCGTTCGACAGCTTAATCACAAACTCAGAGACTCAACAGGCAAATTCTTACTGGATACTAAATTCATGTAAATATAAGAATGAGTCGATCCAGGATCAATTAATGCTACTACATTAGTAACATAAAGAAAAAATGTACCAGTGATCACATCAGGGGAGGACACATCCTCGTGAGCATGAATGGGGTATGCTCTCGTAGGTGCTCTAGCTTCTGATCTCACAGTTGAATCTTTGGATACACCTCTGCTACTGGTCCCATTTCCTGTATTTCTCACTAGCCTCCCTCTAGTAGCAGTATTACTCGATCTTGCATTTTGAAAATTATCTTTTTGAACCATTTTAGGGCAATCTCAAATGAAGTGATCTTGAGAGTCACATCTTAAGGAAGCCCGATTATTCATCCTACATTCACTGGGATGTCGTCTACCATAGTGTTGGTACTCAGGCTTATTAGACCTAGCATGTTGGCACTCAGGCTTATTAGACCTAGCATGTTGGCACTCAGGCTTATTAGACCTAGCATTACCAACACTCGCTATGGATGTAGTTTGGGCCTTAGAACCCGATTATTACTTCCTACAATCTCTGTTGGGATACCCAACTGAATCATTTGATCGAGCACACAAATCTCTCGATTTCTTTGAAGAAGATTGAAACGACTTACTCATGGGCCTTTTTCTCGAATCTCTAGTCTCAAACTCAACTTTTCTATTTTCCTTACTCAACTCTGCGGCCTTGCAAGCTCGTTCGACTAGCACAATAAATTCCTTCAGTTCTAAAATCCCAACTAATAGTCTGATGTCCTCATTCAACCAATTTTTGAATCTCTTACACATAATAGCCTTTGTCAACACTGTAACAACCTGATTTTGGGCCTAGTTAGAACAATAGTTTCGAGACCACGAATCTGACGTAGAAAAATTTACTTTTATTAAATTTTCATGGTCTACAGTTTTACGAAATGATTTTGTGAAAATTTTGTTCGAAACTTTTGACGTTTGAGCACTCAATTTAGTAAAAATGACTAAATTGTAAAAAGTGCAAAAGTTGAGTTCTACATGCTAGAGGTGTCAAATTGTTATGAAATTTTAAATTGAAGGTAATTAGGCCATTTTTAAGTTAGTGGAGAAAAATGGACATGAGGTAAGAGAAATTTCATGTTTTAAGTTAGGGGCATTTTCGTCATTTGGCTAATAAATGAATTAAAAATCAAATTAAAAGCCAATTTTTGCTCATCTTCTACCCTTGGCTGAAAATTTCAAAGGGGAAGGATAGCTAGGTTTTTTCATCTTCTATGCTCGATTATAAGTCTGTTCTAGCCTTATTTTTACTAATTTTTATGTTTTTGAGATCTTTGTAACTTAATCTAGCTATTTCAAGGATTAATTTGAAAGAAAATCAAAGTCTAAAATTTTAACCATGAATAATATTTGTGCATTTTGATGTCTAATGGTAGAAAATGTATGTTAGATGTAAGATAAACAACTTTTGCTGGGTGATTTTTTATGTAAATGTCAAAAGGACCTATTTGTAAAAAGATTACAAAATGTGTATAAAAGTGTGATTAAATGGAAAATTTGAACTGTTATAAGCATGAAAGAGGTTTGACTAGGCTTGGGTCCTGATGAAATTGAATAGATTTCATTTTACGATCCTAGGGACTAAAATGTAAATATGTCACAGTTTAGGGGTAAAAATATAATTTTTTCATAATGTAAGTTTTGGACTGAATTGAGTAATGTGATTAATAAATAAGTTAAATTTTCCATTATAGATCAGTGGAAAAAACAATGTATTTGACAATTAGGTTCATTTCTTACTATTTTTGTACCGAGGTAAGTTCTTATGTAAATAATGCATTGTTATTTATGCTTTAATTACTTTAATATTGTATGAATTGTGAGTTGCTCTTGAACGTGATCGACAGAGTTTGATAAGTGAGAAATCCCGGTTGAACTTTAGGAATAGATAGGATACAAATGTCATGACATTAGGGTTATCAAGACTATGTGTAAAACCATATTTGGGATATGGCATCATTATGAGATTTTGTGTAAGACCATATTTGGGATATGGCATCGATATGAGATTTTGTGTAAAACCATAGTTGGGCTATTGGCATCGAAATGAGATCTCATATAAGACTATATCTGGGATGTGGCATTGGTGTGGTACTAAGTGGGCAAGACATTAGTGGTACTAGGTGTGCAAGATAGTCGAGTATCCTTTAGTATTCCAAGTGGTTCAACGGGAAATGAAATGAGAATTTCAAAGTTGTGAAAGACTATGGTATGTTGTAAATAGGTACAAGCATGTACATAAAACTCATGCTTAATGAGCTTGATATGTGATGAATCCTTCGGTAAGGTTGTGATTGAGTAAGTTGGATTGTGAGATTTATAATGAAATTTATGTTAATTTACTTCAACTTAATTGTATGTTAAATATGAGTTTATAATGCTTATTATTTGCATGGGAACTTACAAATCTTTAAATCTTACTCCTCTTTCTTTTCCCATGTCTTATAGTGTCACCAAGCCAGCTCGGGGATTGGAGATTGTCAGAGATCCAGTTACACTATCAACTTAATATTTTGGGTACCAATGATTTCAATATTTTAAGTTATCATTTGTATAGGGACCTGGTTATTTGGTTATGTGTCATAATTGAATTAGCCTAATGTGTTGGCCTATATTGGTTGATAATTCATTTTGTGTATGGCCATATGAAATTGGCTAATATTTGTTTAAGTAAATATGCATATGATGATGTTTTCATGGTTGTGGAAGTCACATGATTTATGTTGATTAGTATGTGATGTTAGTGTCTGATCAATGATAGCATGTGAATGAGGCATTGATGCCTTAGTTATGGCTGATTTGGTTAAACGTATATAATTGGAATGGTGCTATGTTTTGTTGTGTAGGTTTGTGCATGGAAGGGTTTTAACGCCCTGAATTTGGGCCTAGAAGTATTAGGTCTTGAGCATCGAAACATTTAGGAGGCTATTCATAAATGTTTAGTTATGCAAGAAAGTGACACAATTGTGTATTTGCTTTAGTGGTTAAGTGTGCTGGGAAGAGTCTAAGAAGTCTTGGGTTCAAGCCTTGGCTTGTGCAAAAATTTTGATTATTACTGGAATAAACCCTGTCTCTAGTCAGTAGGCTTCTTAAATAAATATGGGTATTTTGTGACAGAAAGGGCTTGTTAGTCTAGGGATAAGTGGCGTGTTATCTATGCCAGAGGACTGAGGTTCGAATCCTGGTAGGTGCAGTTGAGTGTTTTATTTTGCTCCTGTGCCGTGGGAAAGTTGTGGGTTGACCAAAACACTGAAGTGGTTGAGGGGAATTCAAATGGGATGGTTGAGAGATTGAAGGAGTGATTTGAGTAGGGAATTTAGGAAAAAAATTGGGGATTTAAAGTTGGGAGAGAGCTGGTGCCGAAATGGTAATCTTCCCACTCAGAATTCGGCTTTGGGTTGTCATTGTTTTCTATTTCGGCGGCTGATAGCATTTTGGTTCTTTTTTCACTACTTGGAGGCTGAATAGTGTCTAAGGTTCTTTCGAGTGTTATTTTTCCTCTCTCTTCTGCTTTATTCAGTTTTGGTTCTCCCTTTCTTTCCCTCTCGACACTCTCTAGTTTGGCAAGTTTCTTTTGGTTTCTTGTTTTACTTGTGGTCTTTCATTGGCCAGGTACATTCTCTTCCCCTCTCTCCCCTTTTCTCTCCCAAATCAATTTTTTTGTTGGCCAATTACTCCACTTCTCCTCCTTCTATTCTCTCAGTTTCGGTATGGTTTGTGAGCAATCAGTCTGAGTGTGCGGGTGTTTTCTCTTTTTTTTTCCTCTCTGCCATGCTAGTCTTGTATCTAACACTTTCTTCTATGGTTGACTTATTAGGAGTGTATTGGTGCTAGCCTTGCCTCTGTCGCATTGGGTGATCATTTTGGATAGGCTGATTTCTTCCCTTCCCTGTAATCGTTTTCGCATAATTGGTAAGTGTTATACGGTTGGTGCAGACTTTTGGTTGATCAATAAATGTTTTAAGGTTGTTAAGTCTCGAATGTATTACAAGATATCTCAAAAGGGGTTTTTGGTCTGTCGCTTGTAACGATTTAAGTGTATGATCTTCCGTCGATTGACCAAGGCAAGTGATTAGAATCTTTTATAAGTGTTATAACAAAAAGGATTATTGATCTTTTTATTAAAAATGACTGATGGTGGATTGTGTTTGAATCTAAGTTTGAAGCGCCGATGGTTTATTTGCGCGTTTTCACAATCGTGTGTGTAACAACATTGCCATAATCGAAAATTGAGAAAAGCCAAAATAGGTGACCGTTGACGCTACATGAGCGTGCCCTCGCTCGTGTGGTAACCCAAAGGCCTAAACAAGGGCATATGAACGTTGAGGCCGTCCATGAGCGATTTCATGGGCTGAGGCCGTTTTGGGCTATTTTGGGCCGAACTGGGCAGTGTGAGCCACACAGATATGTGGGCCCCACACGGATATGTGGGCCCCACACGGGTTAACCACACGGATGTATGGGAGAATATTGGGCTAGGCTGTGTATCCACATGGGTAAGGCCATTTTTGGGCTATGTGGACCACGCGATGTATGGGCCCACATGGGCCCACAATATGGGCTTGGCCCTATTTTTACTGTTTGACTATTAAGGTTGCACGAGTCGCCTGAGAGGACTGTGGACCTTCTGTTGGGTCAGTAAGTGTACCTGGACCACTAATAGATAAAATGATTCTTTTGCCCTTATGAGGTAAAATGACTGTTTTTCCCTTATGAGGTAAAATGACTGTTTTGCCCTTATATGGTAAAATGATTGTTTTGCCCTTATGTGGTAAAATGCCTGTTTTGCCCTTATATGGTAAAATGACTATTTTTCCCTTATATGGTAAAATGAATGTTTTGCCCTTATGTGGTAAGATGATTGTTTTGCCTCTATGTGCAGTATATATATATGTGTGTGTGTGTGTACATTTATGACCGTATATTAGCATGTTATTTAAACTGTAATGGATACATGTTTGATTCTATGATATGACATGACATGACTGTATGATGCATTCCGTGTGGATGGGTTGATATTGATCGGAGGAAGTGTACTGAAAGGCTTCATACCTAAATTATTGGCAGCTCTGTTGCAAATACTATATAGTACCGCAACCGGTGCTACTTGGAGTGTAAAGATGGGTGGGTTGATTTTATCCCCACATGGAGTGTAGGATTGGATGGAGATGGAGTGTAGAGGCTGGATGAGTAGGACTTACATACTGTTTACTATTACTGCACTGTTTACTGTTTACCGTAATGGGCCATGGCCCGAACATATGATTGTTTCTGTATTGAGATGGGCTAAAGCCCAAACTGACATTGTCACTGTTTCTAAAAAGGGGCTTAGGCCTAGACTGTATTTGCTCACTGTATGTTTGACTGTTTGTCTATTAAGGGATTACACATTGAGTTTTCATAAACTCACCCTTCTGCTTATCTGCGCAGGTAATCCTTAGGCGGATCGATGCTGTGAATGACACGAAGGTGGCCACATAACTATTCATGCTTCCATAGTTGGTTTTAATTTATAAGTAATTTAATTTGGGTATTTTGTAAAGGCCTCTTCAAAT